>NW_004443939.1:5629433-5636437 GCF_000243295.1 Trichechus manatus latirostris
CTTTCAAGATTTTATATATGTCATCCCATTGCCTTCTTGCCTGCATGGTTTCTGCCGAATAATCTGAGCTTAGTCTTATTGTTTCTCCTCTGTATGAGACTTCTTGTTTTTCACGAGCTGCTGTCAGGATTCTTTGTTTGTCTTTGGTTTTGGCGAGCGTGTTTATGATATGCCTTGGTGATTTTCTTTTGGGGTCTCTCCTATATGGGGTTCATTGAACTTCTGGCATGGCCAGCGTTTCATCTTTCATGATATTGGGGATGTTTTCTGTCAGCAGTTCCTCAATGATCCTCTCTGTGTTTTGTGTTTTCTCCCCTTGTTCTGGAATGGCAATCACTCATAAATTTTTGCTTTTAATTGTGTCCCACATAACTCTGAGGGTCTCTTCATTTTTCTTTGTTCTTTTTCCTGACGTTTCCTGAAACAGAGTTGTATCCAAGTGTGTGTCTTCAATTCCACTGATCCTGTCTTCCACCGTTTCAAATCTGCTTCTCAGCCCTTCTGTGGCATCATCCATTTCTGAAATCTTGTTGTTTATCTTTTGGATTTCTAATTGTTGTCTTTCTATAATTTCTAGTTGTGAATTTATTTTTGTATTTTGTTCCTCCATCATCTTCCTGAATTCTTCCGATTTTTTGTCTGTATTTTCCATGAATTTGTCTATTTTTTCCTCATGTTTGTCAGCTTTTTGCCTCAGTTTTTGGAGAATTCCAAGTTTTAGAGATTTGAATTCCCTATCAGGTAGTTGTAGTGCATTTTCTTCCACAAGAGAGTCATCTGGTGTTATATTTTGGACGCCTACTGGAACCATCTTGTCCTGTTTTTGTAAATGTTTTGATATTGTCTGCTGTTTTTGGGGCATTCAGTAGTTATTTTTGTCGTTTATTGATTGTGGATTTGTTTGTTTCATCTCGTTTGTTTTGTCTCCCGCTGGACGCTCCGTGAGGCTGCTTTCTCGTACCCCTGTTTACTGGTCTCCGATAGGAGTCCAAGATGGGGGATCCGCACTGTGTTAGCTGGTAGGGGACCTCTGCATGAATCTCTCCCCACTCTCTGTTCTCTGTCAGTTTTCTCACTCCATTTGGTGCTTGGCTGAGTTCTTTATCTCTTCATTTGATGTTTTAGGGTTTCAGGATTGTCGTATTCTCTGTTCGGCTTAGTTTTTCAGATCTTTGCTGTGGAGGGATGGCGTGGTGCTTCTGCCTCGAGTGCCATTTTTCCCAGAAGCCGTATTTATGTTATTCTTACTAGATGTTTTCACAAGAAGTAGAAGACACAGAAAATGTAGAATATTAAGAGACACCCTGTGCATCATGCATTTATTTGTTCATTCGTGTGTTTATTCAGCAGGTATTTGGCCGTTTTAAATAATAAATAGCCAACGTTTGAGCACTTACTAAGTACAAGACATTGTTGTGTGTCCCGTACATGTTACTTCGTTTAGCTTTTACTCCTCTTTGGGGTAGATAATATTTTTATCCTGAATTTATAGATGAAGAAACTGAGGGTTCGAGAGGTGAAATGGCTTTTGGGAAGTCAAATAATGAGTAAATAGCAAAGCGAGGAATTGAACCCAGTTTAGCCTGACTCTGAAATCAGTGTTCTTAATCATCTGTAGTGATTGAAATCTAGTGTCTTGAACCTCTCCAGATAGGTTATCATTTTGGGTTATTTAAAATTGAGAGGCCAGATGTACATATCCAAAGTACAGATCACAGTTTGTGTTGAGCACAGAAGGCCTTTGGATTATTCAAGAAATATAGTCTCAGGGTGCCCATTCAAGCAACACAGCTCTGATTATAGTAACCCCCAAAACCCAGACCCATTGCTGTCAAGCTGATTTTGACTAATAAAGACCCCATAGTAACCAAAACCAAAAAAAACAAACTCAATGCTGTCAAGATGATTTCGACTCATAGTGACCGTATAGGACAGATTAGAACTGCCCCTGTAGGGTTTCCAAGGCTATAAATCTTTACGGAAGCAGACTGCCACATCTTTCTCCTGTGGAGTGACTGGTGGGTTGGAACCACCAATCTTTCAGTTTGTAGCTGAGTGCTTAACCACAGTGCCACCAGGGTTCTTTACAGTAACCTTTAGGTATTAGTTACTATCTGAATTTAGTTGGTGAAATGGTGGAAGACAAATGCCATAGGTGGAATTAAAAAAATAATCATGCAGTGATTCTTACTTAGCTTTATTAGAAAATAAATGGACCGTATTTTGCTTCGTTAGTTCCATGTCTCATTCTTATTTGATGTCCCTTGAGTTTCATTAAGGTTTTGGGAAATATAAGCAAAAAGAATTAATTGTTGCCAGTTAAGAGTCTAGTTAAGGTGTGTAGATATGGCAGTGCAAAAAGGAAAATAATATGTCTAAAGAATTCTGAGGTTGGATATCAAGTTTGATAGTGGGATATATTGGCTGCCATTGTAATTGTTGAGGGAAAGTGAATTTATAAGAAAGAAAGCAAGAATTATATTTTCATGGAGAAGTCTTAGGATGTATTTGTCAGGGCTAAAGTTGATTTGGAATGGAAAGGAAGACAAGGAGGAATTGAAGACAAAAGGATGAATTATCTTGGAGAAACTAGGTTATCTGTAGATTCATTTTCTAGACATAATTACAGCTTAGAAGAATCATATACTTCCACATTTTAGTGTCCATTAGAAGGCATACCTCTTTTGTCTTAGACTTTTTATTATTTATTGTTTATTATTTATTATTTATTATTTATTGTGATATAAACAGAAAGTAAATTTACTTTGACAGTTTTTACTCAGTCAGTAAACTAATTCAGTCATTTCAGGTAAATACCTGGTTAGCAGTGCATCATTTATACATTTAGTTAAGTTGTTTTTGTAATTTTCACTCTTAGCATCTGAGAAAAGTTGAGCAAAATTAACATTAATTTGCTCAAAAGAAAGTAGTCACAAATTTCAAGTAGATGAGTTGAACATGGTTAAGCCTTTTTGGTTCCTTCAAACGGAAGTACTGTCTTCCATGTTAGGACATCTCAGGCCGAATGATTTCTGAAAAGCTCTTGAGACTAGGCACCGTGTCTTAATTTCAGCTTTGCATTTTTAAATTTAAGATACAACTTTAGAAAATAATCCCTTTAAATTTTTTTCCTCACTTTAATTGGCTTATCTGTAAAATAAGAATTTCGGTGAGACCTTTCAGACCTCTTCAAAGCCCTAATATCCTGTGATTTTGCGGTTACTTGTTTAACCCTTAGAACATTTATCACATTCTCCTTTGAGTGTATTTATTTGTGCTCTGGACTTTTCCCCTTTTATAGTAAATTATTCACCTTTGTATCACTCTTTCTTAATTCTTTACTGAGAACAAAAATCCAAATGTTTGTTTAAAGAATATGGTTTTATTAATATGTTGTTGTTAGGTGCCGTCGAGTCAGTTGTGACTCATAGAGACCCTATGTACAACACATTGAAACACTGCCTGGTCCTGCACCATCCTCACAGTAATTGCTATGTTTGAGCCTATTGTTGCAGCCACTGTGTCAGTCCATCTTGTTGAGGGTCTTGCTCTTTTTCACTGACCCTCTACTTTCCCGAGCATGATGTCCTTCTCCAGGGACTGGTCCCTCCTGATAACATGCCCAAAGTATGTGACATGAAGTCTCACCATCCCTGCTTCCAAGTAGCATTCTGGCTGTACTTCTTCCAAGACAGATTTGTTCATTCTTTTGGCAGTCCATGGTATATTCAGTATTTTTCGCCAACACCACATTTCAAAGGCATCAGTTCTTCTTCGGTCTTCCTTATTCATTGTCCAGCTTTCACATGCATATAAGTTGATTGAAAATACCATGGCTTGGGTCCACTCTGTATAATCAAATAATGTTTCAAAACTTAATGTTTTTCAAAAACTTATTAATTTTACAAAAATCTGACATAGCAATTCTTTGTCTTGGCTTTCAATAATAATATAGGAGTTTATTTCTAATTAAAGCTAAACTTGTAGATTTCTCAGTTAAACTCATTCTATTCAGTTACAATCAAAAAGATTTATTTTGGGCTTTGCCATGTAGTAGTGTCACTTGGGAGCCCTGGTGGTGCAGTCGTTAAGAGCTCACCTGCTAACCAAAAGTTTGGCAGTTTGAATCTACCAGCCGCTCCTTGGAAACCCTATGGGGTAGTTTCTGCTTTGTCCTGTAGGGTCGCTATGAGTAGGAATTGACTCAATGGCAACAGGTTTGTTTTTTGTTTTTTGTTTTTTGTTTTTTAGTGTCACTTGGGGCAAATTACTTAACCTCTTTCATTCTCAGTTCCCTGAAGAGTAAGATTGAGGATAATGGTAGGTCCTTTGCCAAGTTACTATGAGATTTAAATATTCTGGAGAAATGTCAAGCACAGTGCTTGATAGATCGTAGACACTAAGATGTTGGTTTTCTTTTTTATTTTTCCTTCAGGATTGGAACTTTTACATCTTCAGGCTAGCAGAGTATGTAGCATGAGATAAGTTTAGTAAATGTGTTGAACTGAAGATGTTAATGACAAGTAATTTAATATGAGAAATTACAAAGAAATCTTTAAAAATCACAAAAAACTCAGTAGATTCATTTAAATAATATTTACTTATTATTAATTTAAGGACAGACTTTAAGGTGTAAAGTAACGTTGTTTATTCACTAGGTATTAAATTTTTTTTTAGAATAAAAATGTTTTAATGTTTAGCATTTGTATTTTTGTTTTAGTGATGTCGCTTGGTTCAATGAATCTTGGTTAAGCCGAATTAAAGAGGATGTTGGTGACAACCGGAGAATAAAGGTATGCAGAGTGAGTGGGAGAAGCACTTGCTTAGATCTTTTATATCCTTATTGATTTTCTATTCTATGAATTATGGAAAGGGATGTCCTTAAATCTCTACAGAGGATTGTGGATTTATCGATTTCGCCTTCAATTCTGTTGATTTTTGCTTTGTGTATTTTGAGTCTCTGGTATTAGGTTTATACACACCAGATCTTTTACCTCTTCTTGATAAGTGAATCCATTATGAAATGCTTCTTTATCCCTGGTAATTTTCCTTTTTCTGAAGTCTAGTTTGTCTGATATTAATATAGTTGCTCTAGCTTTGTTATGATTATTGTTTGTATATCTTTTTCTATTAATCTGTATCTTTATATTGGAAGTGTTTTATGTAGACATCTACTAGTTGGGTCTTGCTTTCTTATTCAGTGTGACAGTCTATCTCTTACTAGAATGTTTAGGCATATCTAGTCAGTGTGATTAGGCTTAAATCAACTATCTTGCAATTTGTTTTCTTTTGTCTCCTCTCTCTTCCTTTTTTCCTGCCTTCTTTTGGATTGAAAATATTTTGTATTTTATAATTAAATTATTTTGTATAACAGAATACTATTTGCTGGCTTATTACCTCCTCTTTGTTTTATTTTTTAGTGGTTGTTTTAGGGAGATACTATAGGCATCTTTATAGCTTATCCCAGTCTACCTTAAAAATATATCACTGCATGTATATAATGTAATAACTTACAGTGGAATTCCTCTTTTTTTGCTGCCTGTTATTTGTACTGTTGTTGGTCTCAATTTTACTTCCACATGTTTTATAACCTTCATGATACATTTTTAAATTTAAGCAATCAGTACCCTTTTCAAAAGATTAAAAATGGGAAAAAAAAGTCTTTTATATAATTTATCCACATATGTGACATTGTCTGAGCTCTTCATTCCTTTCTGTTGATAAGATTTCCATCTGGCATCGGTTTCCTTCTACCTGAAGAACTTTCTTTAACATTTCTAGAAGTGCACGTTTGCTGGCAATGAATATTCTCAGCTTTTTTTTTTTTTCTCTGCAAAAAAAGTCTTACTGTTGCCTTCATTTTTAAAAGGTATGCTTGTTGAATATAGAATTCTAGGTTGATATTTTTGTCTTTCAGTCCTTTAAAGATGTCATTCCATTGTATTCTGGTTTGAGGAATTTCTAATGAGAAGTCTGTAATAGTTCTTAACTTTGTTTCCTTTTACATAAGATGCCTTTTTTTCTGTTTTAATATATTCACTTTATTGCCTGTTTTCAGCACTTTATTAAGTGCTTTTGCATCATAGTTTTTGTCATGATTAGTCTACTCGTTGAGTTTATTGATATTGTAGGTATATAATTTTTGTCAAATTTGGTAAATTTTTGGACTCTTCAAATACTTTTTGGCCCCCACCCCCTTTTATACTAGAACTCCAGTTGCATGTTAATTTTTCAGTCTCTTCCATGTCTGCTTAATTTGGGATAGTTTTTTGTTTCTCAGTCTTTAAGTTAGATTGTTTTTTCCTTCTTCAGTGTGTAATCTGCTGTTAATCCCATCTAGTGTAATTTTTATTTCAGATCCTGTATTTTTACCTCTAGAACTTTTATTTGGCTTTTTTAAAAAATGCAGCTCTACTTTCTTATGTTAATATTTTCCTTTAAGTCCTTAAACAATTTAAACTAGCATTTTCAATATTCTTAGTCTTCCAATTCTTACATCTCTCATTTCTGGGCCTATTTCTGTTGACTGATTTTTCTCCTCATGTGATCTACATTTTCTACATGTGTAATTATTTTTATTGGATGCTAGACATTGTGAATTTTGTTGTTGAATGCTGGATTTTTTATATTCCTTTAAAGAGTGTGGACTTTGTTCTCTGTTCTTGTGAATCAGTTTGATCATTTCAAACCTTGTTTGTAAGTTTTTGGGGAGCAGATCTAGAGTACTCTTTGCTCTAACACTAGATTAGATCTCCTACTATGTTGTGACCTTTCTGGGTTCTCTGGTGAATCCTTTGTGTAGACATCATAGTCTCTTTATTCTGCCAGGTGGGAATGTTAGCAGTTCTTGACCCTGTGTAAACTTTGAGAATTCTTTGGCTTATACTTCTCAGGAATTTCTCTTTTTTTCTTTTTTTTTTTATATTTTATTGTACTTCAGGTGAAGGCTTACAGAACAAATAGTTTCTCATGAAACAGTAGTACACATGTTGTATTATGACATT
>NW_004443939.1:5639412-5665802 GCF_000243295.1 Trichechus manatus latirostris
AAAGCGTATATCACAAATTGCTGGCGCTCTGGAGCCCCTCAGGAAGAAGCAAAGATGGCGCACAGAGCCAGGCACTTGAGTGAAAGGAGGGGGAGGTGGCGAGAGGCAAGCAAGAAATGAAAAGAAGCAGAAAAAAAAAAGCAACACTAGCAGCCAACAAATGGCACCCAGAGAGCCGCCCGCGGGGGTGTGTGGAATCCAAGCAGCCGGCGCTTCTCAGTCAAGAGACTGTGGCCGCAGGAAGCAGAGGAGGCCGAGCCAGGGCGAAGAGGGGTGGGGGGTGGGAAAGCGCACTGCAAATTACCGGCTGTTTTGTCTCCCGCTGGATGCTCCGTGAGGCTGCTTTCTCGTACCCCTGTTTTCTGGTCTCCGATAGGAGTCCAAGATGGTGGATCCGCGCTGTATTAGCTGGTAGGGGACCTCTGCATGAATCTCTCCTCTCTCTCCGTTCTCTGTCAGTTTTCTCACTCCATTTGGTGCTTGGCTGAGTTCTTTGTCTCTTCATTTGATGTTTTAGGGTTTCAGGATTGTTGTATTCTCTGTATGGCTTAGTTTTTCGGATCTTTGCTGTGGAGGGACGGCGTGGTGCTTCTGCCTAGAGCACCATTTTGCCGGAACTCCCCCAGGAATTTTTCTTTTCTTGTAAATTATTTTTTTGTTCAATCTTGTTGAGTTTTACCCATATGCATGCAAATTGATGTTTAGCCAAAGACTCAAAGGAACCATTATGCAGATATCTCGAATTCTTTCTCTCTGCAGTTCTCACCTCCTCACGTGTCTCTCCTGCAAATTCTAGCTTCCTTGAGCTCCTGAAACTTTTCATATCTGTGTCCTCAACTCAACGAGAACATCAGGCTTTGCTTATTAGTTTCAACCTCCCTGTTCCACAGTCTGAAAACTGTTTCCAGACAGAAAGCTGGGACTAGTGTAGGGCCTATCTTTTTTGCTTTCCTTTTCTCAAAGTAGAATTCTGTATTTTTTGTTGACTAAAGTTTGAAAACGGTTGTTCCTTGTATTTTGTCCTGTTTTCTGGTTAGTTGTGGTAGGAGAGTGAGTCTAGACCCTGTTAGTTGCTCATGACTGGAGGTAGACATGCTCATAACTAAATCTTTAAAGTGGACACTTGAATTCATTGTGACTCACTTTAAATAGAAGCACCCTAGTTAAAATATGTAAGCATGAAGACTTTTTTATTTTCAGTCCACCTCTGATTAAATCTCTGATGTTTAAAAAATACCATGTACCTATATTTGTAAAATTCTAATGTTAAGTTTTTATTTCATTTTTTTAATCAGGGAAAATTTTTTATTATATTTTACTTTGGTGTAAATTTTCTTTCATTATTAATAGCAAACAAGGATTTATTTCTTATTCTTTTTTTTCCCTCATTAGGCTAGTAATTTAAAGAAGGTCCTTCAAGGAATCATGAGTTATTATCATGAGGTATGACTATCTAAATACAAAATGCTTTATGATAACTACATTGACACTGAAAATTGACTTGGCTTTTTGTTTATAACATTTTACTGTATCAGAAAGTATTACTGTTGCCATTTTTAGAATATTCAAATTTTTTAAATATATTGATTTGTAAACTAACATTGCATGTATATGTATGTAAGCTTACATATACACACATACTCTTAAAATTATTTTCTCAAATAGGGTTTACCTTCATTTTTAGATGATTTGATTTTATACAATAGTATAAAGTAGACTTTGTTATTAAATTAATTTTTTATTTAAATCATTCTCTTATTTTGACATCTGTTTCCCAAGTAAACAATAGCAAAGGTATATTGTAAGATTTTGTTTGTGCAAGTGAATTAAAAAAATAGCTAAATGAAAGTAGTATTAAAGTCACATTAGATAGTACGTTACTGAGGTAGTTTGTTTTTTCTTCTTCAGTATCATGAACAATAGTCTGGAAGAGTTATTTGATGTAAGAAGACTCTTTGTCAGGCAGCTTATTGTTTAATGATTGAAACCTTTTTGGTTTGGTTTTGCTATGAAATACTTTATTTTTTAAAGTTGTCACACAATTTAACCTGTAATTTATTCCAAAAAATTTTAAGGGAACTCTGAAAATTTTCAATTCATTAATGTATAAAATGCATTTTGAAGCTTTTTTAAATGCCAACAAACCTTTTTAATAAGTTAAAAATGTGAAGTATGAGACCAGGAAAGATTAATCCATTAGATTATTTGTTCATTAGTAAAAGTGTGACAATTTATATTGTAGTTCTCTAGCAGTTGATTATATTTCCAGATATTATGGCTGTCCTTTGATTTAACATAAACCTTTCTTTATTTAATGGATAATCTTAAATTTTGTCCTAGTAGATCAGGCCAGAGGCTCCTTCCCTCAATTAAATAATTCTCTTTGACAGTGTCATCAAATGATACTTGGTTAAAAACTGTTTTAGTTGCTTTTGGTTGTTTACTCAAGATTTTGGGAGGTTGACAGAAGATTGCTAACTGGTTTTAATCAGTAATCATGGATTTATCATTGTTAGTTTATCTGAGTCTTTTCTTGAACCTATTTATAGTTTATTCCCCTTGTGATAATCCAATGTACAGTCATATGCTGTAAATGTCTGTTCGGGCGATGTCCGACCGCAGATACATCTGAGGTCCCATAAGGTTATATATAGTGTACCTTTTTATGCGTAAAAAATATTGAAGAAACATTCCAGATACACTAAAACATCTTTAACATAATAATATAGTAATAATAATAATAATGTGTTGATGTGCATTACAAAGTAGTGCCCGTGTGTTGTTATGAACTACTGTATGTACCTTGAATTTTTAATATATAATAGGTTTTATGGGGATTAGTTCATAACTACGGGTTGTAAGTAAGTCAGACATTCATAACGCGGCACTGCCTGTGTGTATAATACGGTGCTCACACAACATCCAAATCACGTAATCTCCTATTTCACAGAACGTATCATGGATGTTAAGCGACACATGACTGTAGTTATTTCTTTGTAACCTGCATAACTGAGTGATCCTGACTTGTTTGTTATTGCAGTTTTTGGGGCAGCAGATTTCTGAAGAACTTATCCCTGATTTAAACCAAATAACTGAATGTTCAGATTCTGTAGAACTTGGGAGATTGCTCCAGCTTATTTTAGGTTGTGCAGTCAACTGTGAGAAGAAACAAGGTAAGTGAATTTCAGTCATTTGAGATTCTAGAAGCAACCTTATACAAAGAAGAGAAAATTTACTATTACAGCTTGGCAGAAGTACTCTGGAATGTAAGCCAGGAGATCTGAATTTTAGCCCAGCTCTGCCATTAATAAAACCTTACTATCTTGAGTATCTCATTTGTATCTAGATTCCAAGTTTCCTACTCAGTGGCTAATTTACATGCATTTTACTTTATAACTCACTTTAATACATTTAGTGCTTAGAACATAGTGGATACTCAATACATTTTACTTACTGATTTGATTCATTATTTCACTTTTGAGATAGAACTTTAGATTGTTCCAGTTTTTTTAAAAAAAGAATGCAGTTCCTGAATTATAACACAGCCTTCTTCAGATGATATTCTGCTTTTTTCAGAAGAATGTCTGTCAAATTTGTACTCCAGATAACCAGTCTGATGATATAGATGGAATTGTTTCATTATATTGGTCTACCCAAACATAGTGATTCATATCTTGCTGAGTACAAAAAGATTATTTTGGTAATATATGAAGAATAAAATAATTGAACAGACCTCCATCTACTTACCTCAGGTGCTTACATCAGTCTGGGTGGTGAGATTTTTAACACTGATGTTTAGATTCATGATTTATCCAAACTTGGTCTTAGTATGTCACCTTTATAACAGAATGTTTGGTGCTTAAATTTGCAGATACTTCTATTTAGCACCTTAGAAAACACATTTAACTTTATCTAATTAATTAGGGAAGTATATGAGACAGGGTAAATTCAGTAAGAACAAATTCAGAGAGGAAAAATAAAATATATGAAATCACTTATAGTTAATTAAACAGGAAAGGGTTGGGTATCAGAATATATTATATAAGTCTATTTCTCTCATTATTATTACTTTTTTTGTAGGATAAGTCAGTACTTCCTCATAAGCTTTTATTTCTCACTCATGATGTGAAATATCTACATACTGCAGTTTTCATAAAAGTGAGGGACCTTTGTTCGTGAAAAGCTTAGACTTCCTTAAATGTTTTATCATGAATTTCAACTACTGATTCATTTGTAAATCTAGTAATTTTCTGTTAGAATTGTGATCTTTATTATTTTTCTATTTTGATTACTGGTGATTTGTACCTTCTTTTTGCTTGATGAATCTTACCAGGTCTGTCAGTTGTATTAGTTATTTTTCATGTTGTTGTTGCTGTTAGGTGCTGTCGAGTCAATTCTGACTCATAGTGACCCTGGGTTCAACAGTATGAAACACTGCCCGGTCCTGTGCTATCCTCACAATCATTACTATGTTTGAGCCCATTGTTGCAGCCACTGTGTCAGTCCATCTTATCGAGGGTCTTCCTCTTTTTCACTGCTCCTCTCCTTTAGCAGGTATGATGTTCTTCTACAGGGACTGGTCCCTCCTGATAACATGTCCAAAGTATGTGAGACGAAGTCTCGCCATCTTTGCTTCTAATGACCATTCTGGTTCTATGTCTTCCAAGATGGATTTATTCGTTCTTCTGGCAGTCCATGGTATAGTCAGTATTCTTTACCAACACCATAATTGAGAGGCATCAATTCTTCTTCGGTCTTCCTTATTAATTGTCCATCATCACATGCATATGAGGCGATTGAAAACACCATGACTTGGGTCAGGCACACCTTAGTCCTTAAAGTGATATCTTTGCTTTTTAACACTTCAAAGAGATCTTTTACAACAGATTTACCCAGTGCGATGTGTCCTTTGATTTCTTGACTGCTGCTTCCATGGGCATTGATTGTGGATCCAAGTAAAATGAAGTCCTTGACAACTTCAGTCTTTTCTCCATTGATCATGATGTTTCTCGTTGGTCCAGTTGTGAAGATTTTTGTTTTCTTTATGTTGAGGTGTAATCCATACTGAAGGCTGTGGTCTTTGATCTCAGCAATAAGTGCTTCAAGTCATCTTCACTTTTAGCAAGCAAGGTTATGTCATCTGCATGTTGCATGTTGTTAATGGGTCTTTCTCCAATCCTGATGCCCGGTTCTTCTTCATATACTCCAGCTTCTCAGATTATTTGCTCAGCATACAGATTGAATAAGTATGTAAAAGGATACAACCTGACTACACCTTTCCTTACTTTAAACCACACAGTATCCCCTTGTTCTGTTCGAACAACTGCCTCTTGGTCTAAGTATAGTTTTCCTTATGAGCACAATTAAGTGTTCTGGAATTCCCATTCTTCACAGTATTATCCATAATTTGTTATGATTCACACAGTTGAATGCCTTTGCATAGTCAGTGAGACACAGGTAAACATCTTTCTGGTATTCTCTTCTTTCAGCCAAGATCCATCTGACTTTAGCAGTGATATCCCTTGTTCCATGTCCTCTTCTGAATCCGACTTAAGTTTCTGGCAGTTCCCTGTTGATGCACTGCTGCCACCACTTTTGAATGATCTTCAGCAAAATTTTACTTGCGTGTGATATTAATGATATTGTTTGATAATTTCCACGTTCTGTTGCATCACCTTTCTTTGGAATGGGTACAGATATGGATCTCTTCCAGCCAGTTGGCTAAGTAGCTATCTTCCAAATTTCTTGCCATAGATGAGTGAGCGCTTCCAGCGATGTTTGTTGAAACATCTCATTGGTATTCCACCATTCCTGGAGCTTTGTTTTTCCAACACTTCCTACAGTGCAGTTTAGACCTCTTCCTTCAGTACCATGAGTTCTTCATTATATGCTACCTCCTGAAATGGTTGAGCATCGACCAGTTCTTTCTGGTACAGTGACTCTGTGTATTCCTTCCATCTTCTTTTGATTCTTCCTGTGTCATTTAATATTTTCCCCGTAGAATCCTTCAGTATTACAACTCGAGGCTTGAATTTTTTCTTCAGTTCTTTCACCTTGACAAATACCGAGTGTGTTCTCCCTTTTGGTTTTCTATCTCCAGGTCTTTGCACATTTCATTAGAATATCTTCTTGAACTGCCCTTTGAAATCTTCTGTTCAGCTCTTTTACTTCTTTTCTTCCTTTGGCTTTAGCTACTTGACATTAGAGCAACTTTCAGAGTCTTCTAACATTCGTTTTGGTCTTTTCTTTCTTTCCTGTCTTTTTAATGACCTCTTGCTTTTTTCATGTATGATGTCCTTGATGTCATTCCAGTGCTATCCATAAGGTTTTTACTAGCCAGTTTTTTTCAGAAATAGACTGCCAGGTCCTTCTTCCTAGCCTGTCTTGGTCAGGAAGCCCCGCTAAAACCTGTCCACCAAGGGTGACCCTGCTGGTATTTGAAATATCAGTGGCAGAGCTTCCAATGTCACAGCAACACACAGGCCACCACAGTGTGACAAACTGACAAACACATGGTGGGTATTTTTCATAGAACCAACTTTTGACTTTGAGTCTTTTTTTCCCCATTATTTAATTTCTGTTCCTATTCTGTACCTCATTCCTTCTATTTTCTTATGAACTAATGAATTGTTCTTATTCTGTCATCTTAATTTGGACACATAGTTCATTAATGTTTAGCCTCTCCTCTTTTGTACTGTGACATTTTAAATTACAATTTTCCTTGAAAGTGATGCTTTTGTTGCATCCTGTAAGTTTTGATATGATATATTGTATTTTTATAGTTTAGTTTTAAGCATTACTTAGCAATTTTGTTGTCATATTTTTTAAAAGGAAATTGAGTTTCTGGATATATAAGTAAAAATTTAGCAAGTGGTACATATAAGGAACTTTCATTTTTGTTATTTTAAAAAAACAGTTATCTCATTGGATTTATTTTTGGAGGTATTGTGTATTTTCTTAATTTTTAGGAGGGAGCAGATAAGTGAAAAAGAATTTTTAGTTTAATTTATTTAGTTAAAATTTAAAAAGAAAACAAATCCAGGATATAATGAATTTTCACACCTTTGTATTTTTAAGTAAGAATTGATTCTGAAGATGAATCAAAGTACTGCAACAATTTCAGTCTTTAAAGAATGAATTGGTTTGGTTAACAGTACTGTGTTTATTTTGGTGAAAAAAATGATTATTTTTAGGAAGGTTTTAGCAAACTTGAAACACTTTTATTACTCAGAAAATACATTTAAACCATGTAATTGCCAGTGCCTTCTCTAGTTCTTGTTTCTTTTTCATAACACTTAGTGGTCAGGTGCACACGAGAATCGATCGGAATCTTTGCCCAGTTCTTGGCTTTACAACTAAATGGAGGACTTAGAGAACTTTTAGAGGTTTCCTAGAAGAATCATTAAAATAAAAACGCATTGAAAAATGATAAGCCCTTAAAACGTTTGGAAATTTGTTTAGCTGGAGAACATACAGTTCACGTGGATTAAATCTTCATATCTATGAAGGACTTTTTCTCATGATTTCTCATTTCTTATTGGGACTGAATCACTGTAACTTACTGCATGTGTGTTTGTGGTATGCTGGAAGGAACTCCTTGCAGTGAGACTTAGTGAATGGCTAGCAGGTATTTTCAGGAGGCCATATAATTCCCTTCTTTGAAAGCCTTTCTGGAATGAACTAAGTAGGTGGTAAAATGTAACTTTCTGGGCCTATGATTTTAGGGGTTCACTTAATACTTACGAATTCATCCAGTAATACTGAATATTTAACAGAAGGCAAGAAATTTGTAATTGTTTTAAGGTTGCTATTAGAGGTTTTCTTCTTTAAGAAAAAAGAAAACATTAAAAAATGTTTTAACATAAACATTTTTTAATGTTTATGTGAGTATTTTGTATACTGCTTATTTGTTTTAAGTAGATATATTTGTTTTAGTGGAAAAATAATCTGTTTGCGTAAAGGATTATCTGTGGTAAATTAATTTTGGATTCTGTTAGTTGGATGTCCAAGGTACTATGGGTAATGAGTAGATTTTTTTCATATCTGATTTTTTTTAAATCATAGAACATATTCAAAATATAATGACATTGGAAGAGTCTGTTCAGCATGTGGTCATGACTGCTATCCAAGAGGTAAGTTATATCATGTTCACATATGCATGAAAAGTCTAAACCAAATTATAGAAAACTTCTTGCAGATTTTATGAATGTGTATTTTTCTGTTTGTATAAACTTGCCCTTTGCAGCAAGTTTCCTTACCTTTAGCAAGGGTGTCGTCTTTTCTCAAAATATCTTAAAAGGCCTTCAAACCCAGTTTTAATATCTCTACATTTTAAAAGGTAGTTGATAAACTAATATTGTTAAGTTCCTTTAAATAACTTCAACTAAGCAGGATAAACAACCTCCGCCCAGATGGGAGTTTCCATTTCTTCTCGTTTTTTTTGTTTTAGTTAGAGCAATCTTTTCTGAGATTACAAAGCTTATATATATACCAAATGCATTTCAGGATGTTAGATCTGTGAGCAGATATGCAGGCATTTGGATTTTGGAGCAGGTTACCCAGATTGAAGCCAATCCACTTATCCTAGTTAAGCGAGAAGAATTAAGAATTTGTGATTCAGAGGGTTGATTCTTAAATTCAGGGTAAAAGGCTGAGATGAAGTGTTGTGAAGGATTACTGAGAAAAAAGTTTGGACTGGGCATGGTTTGGAGGGAGACATACAGGACTTCAGCAGTCTGTATGTTTGGCATTTGCATTGTTGGTTTGGATTCAGAGTATCACACATAAATAAATCTGCCTTTCATATGCAAAAAAATGGAGCTCTGGTGGCACAGTGGTTAAGAACACAGCCACTAACCAAAAGAGCTGCAGTTCAGATTTACCAGCTGCTCGAGGGAAATCCTATGGGGCAGTTCTACTCTGTCCTGTAGGGTTGCTGAGAGTCAGAATGGACTTAACAACAAGGGGTTTGGTTTTTGGTTTGGTTCATATGCAAAAAAAGGTTATTTTATAGGATTTTTTTTTTTTTTTTTCCATGTAGTTATAACTCCTACTTTTAAAGTGACTTCTCAAATTAGAAATTTTGCCATATCAGTCATTTTAAGGCTCTATTTTAAAAGTGTTAATTTATATATTATGTGAGACAGTCTTTTTTTTTTTTAATTTAAAACATTCAGTTTTATTTAGTAATTTATTTTTTAGAACTTGGGTTGTAATTTTCAGTCCAAAAAGTATTTCAAATCTGTCTACATATTAAAGCATTTTTTACTTAGAATGTCTTCACCAGTACAAAGTTTTAACATTCTATTATTTAGCTTAAACTTCTGATAAAATATTTATTTGAATTCTAAGAGTCATCTGGTTAAAGCATGGAAAAACTAAATATAGATGATTTTATTGCCCATTCAAGTAAATATATTTTTCTTGCATACACATTATACTATTTGTACTTAATTTTACTATTTTATTTTCCTAGTTGATGAATAAAGAAATGTTGAACTCTTCTACAAATGATGCTGTTGGGGAATTAGAGCAACAGGTGAGTATTTTGGTATGTCAGGAAAATGTTGAAAACAGTGATATAGTTCTTTGCCAATTATTATCATAGAGTTTACATAGATGATCATCTAAAAGAACATTTTCTTCCATGAATTTTAAATTGTTTATTCTGTTCTGTCATCCCAGTTGAATGTTAAAATGCATTCCTTCATGAATGCCAGTGGTATAGTCCCCAGATATTTTGTGTTCACGGTGGAAGAGTTGAGTGTAATTGAACTTTCTATCTCTTGTAACACATATTTGGCCTGTGCTGTGTGGTCAGCGAAAAATAGGAAGACCCTCAACGAGATGGATTGACATAGTAGCTGCAGCAATGGGCTCAAACATAGCAGCAATTGTGAGGATGGCACAGGACCGGGCATTGTTTTGTTCTGTTGTACATAGGGTTGCTATGAGTCAGAACTGGCTTGATGGCGCCTATGAACAACAACATGTGGTTATGTAATTAAACAGTAGCAATTTAAAAAAAGAAACAAAAACTTAAGCTAAACTTTAGTTTATCCAATGAGATAACATAATTTTTGTCACGATAGCTATCATTTCTCTTGATGTTGAAGAAATAACTCAAAGACCTGTATTCAAGACTCCTTCCCTGGTTATATTACATTACTGTTTGACATGGGGGAAAAAGCATTCCTCTTGTATAATTTAACCTGGGGTGTAGGAGAAAGGGTAAGAGGAGAGATAAATGCCTCAAGTACTGTTCCTGTTATAAATATTTTCGGACATCTGTTTCTTCATGAGTGTCACTAGTCATCTCAAAAAATATTTCAAGTTAAAAAAATTGCATTGATTAAGGGTAGGGTTGCACAGCCGGTTATTGTAATTGCTGTCGGTAAGCTGTATACCTGTAAAAAGTTGAATTGGCAAAAGTTGTGTGATAGATATATTTACAACAACAACAACAGCAAAAAGTAGTTGCTGAGGCTACTTATGTACAACCAAAAACCTCTTGGGATTTGGTTCCTTTGTTTAGAGGTTTAGGGTCATGGTTTCATGAGACATCTCGCTTAATTGGCCTTATAACATGTTCAGTGCTTTTGTTCTATCTCCTAGTTTTTTGCATAGTGCCTGGGGTCTTAAAAGCTTGCAGGTGGCCATCCAGGGCACAATTGGTCTGTATTTGCCTGGAGCAACGAAGGAAGACGGAGAGTCAGGAGTGGGAGGAGGATATAGAATGCATGGCTAATTGCCTCCTTGAACAACTACCTCCTTTGACCTGGGACCAGAAGAAACTGAATGGTGCCTGGATACCCTTACTGAACATTTTGATCAAAGATTATATAGAAGAATCCTGATCACAAGGGGAAAAATGTAGAATAGGATTTGAAATTCTCATGGACACCAGACTTTCTGGAACCATGGAGGATAGATGAACCTCTGAAGCTATTCCCCTGAGATAATCTTTAAACTTAAACCAAAAATATCCCCAGAAGTCTTCTTAAAACCAAACAGTAGTTTAGCTTAACTAGTAAAGAATGTCTGCCTTGAGCATTGTGCTCTTTTAAGAACTTTACATGGGATCAAAGTGACAGCGCAACTTGAAAGATTAGATAGGAATCTTAGGAGGCAGTGAGTTTATGTTAGTGGGGAAGGAACATCTCAGAAAAGGAGGGTGAAAATGATTGCACACCTCAAAGATGGTAATCAGTGTCACTGAGTTGTTCATGTAGAAATGGATGAATTGATGTATATTTTGCTGTTTATATTCTCAACAACCACCACAAAATAGAAAAAAAAAATTTTTTTCAATACAGAGTTTGTTTAAGTTAAAACATGCTGTGTTCTTTCTCATTTTTTTCTGTGTTGAAGCAGAACAGTGCTTCTGCTACTACTGTTTTGGCTAAATATTTCTCAAGGATTTACATGAAATTTTTTTCTGTGGTACCTTACCCATAAATGTTAATGAAGCTGCGTAAATACTGTTCACACAAAGATGACAGATTTGATAATAGGTAAATTTAAAATTCATTTCCAGTATCAGTGTATGTGTGTGTTGTGAGACAAGTATATTTTTCTATTTGTGTCAAAACATGATTTACTAAGAATTGGGACATTTTATATTTCAGCTTAAAAGGGCCTTGGAAGAACTTCAGGAAGCACTAGCAGAAAAAGAAGAGCTGAGGCAAAGATGCCAAGAACTAGATATGCAGGTATGGAAAAGAAACCTAGTCTGAAAAAACATCTTTTTACATTAGTAAAAGTTTTTTATTTTAATTTACTCATTGACATAGTGTTTTGGAAACTGGGTTTCATTCCATGGAGGGATCATTAAAAGGATTTGTTCTAGGTTTAAATATTCGAGCATGAGTATTATAATTATTTTTCTCTGAGAGTTGAAAATTGCTGGTCTATTTTCTTGCCCTCAAAAAGAACAATTGAGAAAATCTTTCTAATTGTAGAATTTCAACTGCTAGATGAAGCCTTCATTTTCTCTTTTGTAAAACGGGAAAATTTACTTCTTAGGGTGTTTGTGAATATTAAATGAGGTAGTTTATAGAAGCATGTAGAAGTGCCTGACACCCGGTATATGCATGTGCATTCTGTGTGTATGTATATTACATTGCATTGCATTATATATTCACACATGTTCATACACAAACAAACTTGGCACAACAGACAGCAGTTAGTGGTTAAAGGGTGGGTGGACTGTTGACCAGGATACCTATATTAAGAGCCAGACCTTGTTACTAGTTGGTTGTATACTCTTAGGAAAATTTACTTCAGTAAATTTACTTCAGTTTTTTCTTTTGAGAAATGGAGTGATAATAGTGTATGTCTTTTAGAGTGGTTGTAAGGATTGAATGAGTTAATATATAGTAAAGCACTCAGAGGAGGGCCTGGCACAGAAGCACTGTGAATGCATTTGTATCTGTTGTTACTGTTGTTATATGAAAGTACAAATGTGAAGGTTGTACAATAAGTCTTGAAAAAGGTACTGAAAAGATTAAATGACCTTCATTATATGCTGTATGTAAATTGCTTTTTTTTTCACCCCCTCTAAATAATGAACTAAATAAATAGTTGACTTTCTGAAAGCGTGAGGGCAAGGAAGTAGGGTTGTGGTAGCATTGTCCTGGCTGGACGTGGTAAATATGTAAAATAATAGGGCTGGGTAATCAATGTTTCTAAAATGTAAGGATTGTACACTTAGGATTGTACATGACAGGTAATAGTCACTAACTTGCTTGCATGAGGAGATCGATGCATGCCTTGAATTTAGGAACAGAAAGTCGTTTCCTCATGTCTGCCTAGGGCCAGGTTCCCCAGCCTTTGTTTGTATTCTTCACTTTGAGGACAGTGTTGGTAACTTGATTTTAATTGCCCGTTATTAGCTCACTTTGTCAATATGTGTTTCTTAACTGGAATGATCTAATTGCACCTGTTGAAAATATAAATAGCAAACTTGTCCAGTAATGTATTTGGAAGTAATGATAGTCATCTTTTTTAATCAAACTAATTCATGTTAAAATCATATGTAAACTTCTGGTCTCATGAAATGTCACAGCCTTAGCTGTAGAATTTTAAGGATGTTTTTAAATGGAAAGAAATAGAGGCAAGGGAATCATGCTTGTTTTAAAAGTATGAGTAAAAGAAATCTGTCAGGTGTTGGCATTTGATATGGTTGTAAAGTCGCACATTTGTTCGCATTTTAAATGATAAGCAGTCTGTGCAAATGGATACAGTACAGCTTTTTGTTATTGATTAATTAACCAAAAGGGATTGTCCCCTGAATATGTGATGTATGACTGAGAATTTTCTACTGTGAACCAGAAATGATAACTTTGTGCATATGTGTGTGTATTTTGCAAGGAGCCCTGGTGGCACAGTGGTTAAGTGTTAGGCTGCTAACCAAAAGGTCGGCAGTTCAAATTCACCAGCCTCTCTTTGGAGTTATATGACCAAACCTGTTGCTGTTGAATCTATTCCGACTCATAATGACCCTGTGGGACAGAGTAGAACTCCCCCATAGAGTTTCCAAGGAGCAGCTGGTGGATTCAAACTGCCAACCTTTTGGTTAGCAGCCGAGCTCTTAACCACTGCGCCCCCTGGGCTCCTGCTATATAACAACATCCCCAAAATTAGAAAGTTTATACATAAAAGGGGAACAAATGAAATTTTTGAAGTTCATTAGTATGTCAAATTTAAGAAGCTTAGAAATAACCTTTTTCCTAAAACTCAGACCTAACATTTTGAAGATGTGTTTTGTTCATATATGTATTACTTTTGATTTTATTTCTTTTGTTTGATTCAAACCTCGTGGATTCAGAATTCCAGAATTAGAAGTATCTTTAGAAATCATCAAATCTGATTGACCAAGCTGCTTAATGACTTGGTGAGAATTAGACTCTGAATAGCTTTTATGCTATTGATGCTTATACTTGTGTATTTGTTCTTTAGGTGACTGCACTTCAAGATGAAAAGAATTCACTGGTATCTGAGAATGAGATGATGAATGAAAAACTCGACCAGTTGGATGGCTCTTTTGATGATCCAAATACAATGGTTGCAAAAAAGTATTTTCATGCACAATTACAACTAGAACAATTACAGGAAGAAAACTTCAGGTAGCATTTTCAGTAGAAGTCATTCTATAGAGTTCTATCTATTAAACAGGTAGCTAAAACATCATATGAATATCAACAGCTAATTATTAAGCATTAGTAAGCGTGTAATTCAGCTACCAAAGATACCAAGTGGGATACGAAGTGATTCTTGCCCTCACAAAGCTTACAGTCCAGTTAGGCAAATGTAATACATATGTAAAAAGAAAACAATTCAAAATAACATATGATACAGCCCAAAGATTATAAACAAGTACAACAGGAGTTCATAAAAGGGAGTGATTGCTGAAGCCTGGGGAGGATAGGGAGTTTCTTATACAGGAGAGGGAACCTGAAAATAAATGGAAACATATAAATGTTAAGTGAAAGAGATGCGTTTCACTTTTTAATAGTCTTTGAAAATAATGAATGTGCCCATTCTTAACATTGATTGTCCCTTGTGTGCTTACCGCTGATCCTTTTCCATGGTAAGTGTTTGAGGGCAGGCACTCTAATTGTACTTTACGTATTTTTTTATTACTTTCTTTTGATATATTTTCAAACTTATAAAAAAAAGTTGCAAGAAATTTCGAGGAACTCCTTTATACCCCTTTCTCAGATTTAGCAATTATTTTATGTTTTCCCCCGTTTGCTTTATCATTCTCTTTATGTATATAGTCATATAGATAATACATATCTTTTCTCTGAACCATTTAAGGATGAGTTGGAGACATGCACCTTTACCCCCCTATACTTCATTGTGTGTTTCCTAAGAACAAGGACATTCTCTTACATAAACACAGTATAGTGATCAAAATTAGGGAGTTTATCATTGATAATATCTAATCCACAGACTATATTTAAATTCCATCGATTGTGTCAATGTCCTTTATAGCTCATTTTGGTTCATAATCCAGTCCAGGAACTTGCATTGCGTTTAGTAATGGATTTTTATTAATAGAGTATAAATCTGTTACTATTATTTGTTTTGATGCTCAGATTTTCCCAGATTTGGCCAGTAGGAGGCCTTCTACTTGGTTCCTGTGTCCTTTCAACATGTTGCCATCGTTTTTTTGAGTGCTTTCTTACTTTTTGGCACAAAGATATGTTCCCAACTCATCTCATCCTTTCGGTTTCCTAACTCTGGAATCAGCTATTTCTTCAAGATTCCCTCCTTCCTTTTAGTGAAGGACATTATTTGGAAACAAAGATCTATCCTGCAGCTCAACTTTTTGTATCATTGCTTCTAGACTACTTTGGAGGACAGAGCTAGGAGAGATACTTGCATAGCCTCATACCCGCCCATGTTCACACTTGCCCACATTCACACACTCAAATATGTGCGTGTATCTATAATTATTTTTGTATTTAATTTATTTTGTATTTAACTATCAATATGAATAATGAGCTTACCTAAATTTTAGTTCAGCACCTCAGGGTTCATCCTTTCCTGCATTACCATATTATAACTCTCTTCTCTAGCAGTGAGAACCTGGTCCCTATTTCCCTCGATATATTTACTTTTTTGCTCAAGCCCAAACACACAGAAAGTAGTTTCAGAATTGCTAACCCATATTTCTGTAAAAAGCAAACTATTACAGGGGTTCAGTACGTTTCCCTTTTTTTTTTTTAAGATAACATTTACATATAGTGAAATGCATGAATACTGAATACAATTTGTCGAGTTTTGACAAATACCTACATCTATGTAACTTACACATTTATCAGTATAGATCATATCTATCAGTACAGCAAATTCCCTCTTTCCACTTCCCAGTCAGTCTCTTCCTGTTAGAGGCTAATTACTCTTCTGATGTTTTTTTCACTGTAAATTAGTTTGATCTAAAACTTCATATAAATTCGATTGTGTAGAATGAACTCTTTGGTGACTGACTTCTGTTGCTCAGCATGTTTGTGCGATTCATCCATGTTGTTGAAAGTATCAATAACTCGTTCTTTTTTATTACTGAGTAGTATTTAATCGTATAGAATTATTCCATATTATACTGCATTTTGTTTATACATTTTTCTTTAGATGGAAATTTAGGTTTTCAGTTTTGGGCTAATATAAATAAACCTGTTAGGAACATTGGAGTATATGTGAATATATTTTTTCATTTCTGGTGGTCAAATACGTATGCTGGTATTATATATAGTAGGTCTATTTTTAATTTTAAAAGATACTGAGAAACCATTTTCCAAAGTGGTCATACCATTTTACATTCCTACCAGCAGTGTGTGAGAGTTCTAGTTGCTCTGCCTCCATTCCAAAATTTGATCTTATCATTCTTTTTAATTTTAGCCATCCTAGTGGATATTTAGTGATATCTAATCGTAGCTTTAATTTGCATTTTTCTGATAATTAATGATGTGTTGAGCTCCTTTTCATGTGCTTATTGGCCATTTATATATCTTAATTTGTAAAATGGCTTTTTACACTGTTGACCTATTTTTAAATTGGGTTGTTCGTCTTTTTATTATTGAGTTGTAGGAGTATTTTTTAAATATATGTATTCTGAATATAAGTCCTTTGTCAGATATATGTATAGTAAATATTTCTCCCTTTCTGTGTCTTGCATTTTCATTTCCTAAAGGTGTTTTTCTAAGAGTAAAAAGTTTTTAATTTAGATGAAGTCTAATTTATCAGTGTTTTTAAGATCAGTGGTTTTTGTGTACTGTCCAGGACATCTTTACCTACTCCTAGGTCATGAAGATACTAATATTTTTTTTGTAGAACGTTCATAGTTTTATTTTTTACGTTTAGGTCTGCAACCTATCTCAAATTAAAATGATGTGAGTTGTGAGAGTCCAGCATTATTATTATTATTTTTCCAAATAAGTATCTAGGTGTTCAGCACCATCTGTTGAAGAGTATTTTTTAGCCCTCTTGAATTGCTTTGATGCACGCCTTTGTCACAAACAATATGACCATAGAATTTGGGTCTTTTTCTGGACTTCCATTGATCAATTTGTCTGTCTGTATGCAAGTATGACACTGTCTTGATTACTATAGCTTTGGTGTAAGTCTTTTGAAATTACGTAGTATAAGTATTGCACCTGTATTCTTTTCAAAATTTGTTCTAGGTATTCCAGATCCTTTGAGTTTCCACATAAAAGTGAGAAGAAGCTAGTCAATTTCTATAAATATACATATTGGGATTATATAGATTTTATGTAATTGATATCTTAAATGTATTGAGTTTTCCTATGTATGAGTATGGCCTTTTCATTTATTTAAGTCTTCAATTTCTCTCCGCAGTGCTTTGTTGTTTCAGGGTAGAATTCATCTTGTATGTCATTTGTTAATGTTTTTCCCAAGTATTTTATGGTTTTGATGATATAAAAATACAGTTAAATTATTATCCAAAAGTTTGCTGCTAAAATATAAATCTACAGTTGATTTTTATACATTGAGACTTGTGTCTTGCATCTTGTGTCTTGAAACAAATCATGCAAAATTTCTTAATTTGCTTATTCTGTATTTGTTTGCATAGAATATACTACGAAATCTATAATCATCTCACTAATAACAGTTTTAATTCTTTCTTTTATTATTTCCACCTGTTATTTATTTTTTTTGACTTACTGCAAGAGCAGACATTCTTGTTTTGTTCCCAATCTTAAGAGAAAATGTTCTCTTAAGTACCATCAAATATGCTAGCTGTAGGTTTTTTTAAGTGTGTACTCTTATTAGATTGAGTAAGTTCACCTTTATTTCTAATTTGCTAAGACTTTTTGTAACGAATTGGTGTTTATTTTTGTCAGATTATTTTTCTGTATCCTGAAAAGATCATGTGATTTTCTTTTTATTGTTTTAATATGATTGGTTGATTTTTGATTATTAAACAACCATATATACTGGACATAAACCCCTTTGGTCATCTTTTATTATCCTGTTTATATATGGCTGGATTGGGTTTGCTAATACACTGAAAGAATTTTTATGACTATGTTCATATTTTTTCCATTTCAAGTGTTGTTAGGGTTATGGTAATCTCATAGAATTAATTGGGAAGTATTTCTTCTGCCTTTGTTTTCTAAGAGTTAAAGAATATTGTCTGTTAAATGCTTAATAGTATTTTGTCAATAAAACAATGTGAACCTGTAGTTTTCTTTGTGAAGGGACTTTTAATAACAAGTTTAATTTCTTTCATAGTCATAGGACGTTTCAGATTTCTGTTTCTCATCTTGTGTCAATTTGATGAGTAGTATTTTTAAGATAAATGTCCATTTCATCTAAGTTGTTTAATATATTGGCATAAGATTGTACATAGCAGTCTTTTATTGTCCTTTCAGTTACTGTAGGATCTGTAGTGATATCCTCTCTTTCATTCCTAATACTGGTAATTTGTGTTTCCCTCATTTTATTGATTACTCTTTTTATTTGTTGTTGTTGTTAGGTGCCATCGAGTCACTTCTGACTCATAGCGACCCTGTGTACAACAGAACAAAACATTGCTGTGTTTGAGCCCATTGTTGCAGCCAGTGTGTCAGTCCACCTCATCGAGGGTCTTCATCTTTTTTTGATGACCATTCTACTTTACCCAGCATGATGTCCTTGTCTAGTACTGGTTCCTCCTGATAATAAGTCCAAAGTATGTGAGACAAAGTCTTGCCATCATCGCTTCCAAGGAGCACTCTGGATGTACTTCTTCCAAGACAGATTTGTTTGTTCTTCTGGCATTCCGTGGTATATTCAGTATTCCTTGCCAACACCATAATTCAAAGGCATCAATTCTTCGATCTTCCTTATTCATTGTCCAGCTTTCACAAGCATATGAAGCAATTGAAAATATCAAGGCTTGGGTCAGGCGCACCTTAGTCCCCAGAGTGACACCTTTGCTTTTTAACACTTTGAAGAGGTCTTTTGCAGCAGATTTGCCCTATGCAATACGTGATTTGATTTCCTGACTGTTGCTGCTTCCATGGCTGTTGATTGCGGATCCAAGTAAAGTGATACCCTTGACAATGTCAGTCTTTTCTCCATTTATCATAATGTTGCTTATTGGTCCTGTTGTGAGGATTTTTGTTTTCTTATGTTGAGGTGTAATCCATATTGAAGGCTATAGTCTTTGATCTTCATCAGTAAGTGCTTCAAATCCTCTTCACTTTCAGCAAGCAAGGTTGTATTATCTGCAGATCGCAGGTTGTTAATGAGTCTTCCACCAGTCCTGATACCACATTCTTCTTCATACAGTCCAGCTTCTTGGATTATTTGCTTAGCATTCAGATAGACTAAGTGTGGTGAAAGGATACAACTGTGATGCACGCTTTTCTTGATTTTTAAACCATGCAGTATCACCTTGCTCTGTTTCAGTGACTACCTGTTGATCTAAGAACAGGTTCCACATGAGCACAATTAAGTGTTCTAGAATTCCCATTCTTTGCAATGTTACCCATAATTTGTTATGATCCAAACAAGCAAATCCCTTTGCATAGTCAATAAAACACAGGTAGACATCTTTCTGGTATTCTCTGCTTTCAGCCAAGATCCATCTGACATCAGCAATGATATCCCTTGTTCCACATCCTCTTCTAAATCCAGCTTGAATTTCTGGCAGTTCCCTGTTGATATACTGCTGCAGCTGCTTTTGAATAATCAGCAAAATTTTACTTGTGTGTGATATTAATGATACTATTTGATAATTTCTGCATTCAGTTGGATCACCTTTCTTTGGAGTGGGCACAAATATGGATCTCTTCCAGTCTGTTGGCCAGGTAGCTATCTTCCAAATTTCTTGACATAGACGAGTGAGTACCTGCAGTGCTGCATCCATTTGTTGAAACATCTCATTGTTATTCTTTCAGTTCTTGGAGCCTTGTTTTTCACCAGTGCCTTCAGTGCAGCTTGGACTTCTTCCTTTGGTACCAGTGGTTCTTGATCATATGCTGCCTCCCGAAATGGTTGAGCGTTGACCAATTCTTTCTGGTACAGTGACTCCGTGTGTTCCTTCCATCTTCTTTTAATGCTTCCTTTGTTGTTTAGTATTTTCCCCGTAGAGTCCTTCAGTATAGCAGCACCATGCTTGAATTTTTTCTTCAGTTCTTTCAGCTTGAGAAATGCCAAGCATGTTCTTCCCTTTTGGTTTTCTGTCTCCAGGTCTTTGCACATTCATTATAATATTTTACTTTGTCTTCTCAAGCTGCCCTTTGAAATCTTCTGTTTAGCTCTTTTACTTCATCAGTTCTTCCATTTGCTTTAGCTACTCAATATTCAAGAGCAAGTTTCAGAGTCTCTTCTGATACCCATTTTGGTCTTTTCTTTCGTTCCTGTCTTTTTAATGACCTTTTGCTTTCTTCAAGTATGATGTCCTTGATGTGTTACCACAACTCATCTGGTCTTCAGTCATTAATTTTCAATGCATTAGAGCTATTCTTGAGATGCTCTCCAAATTCAGGTGGGATATACTCAAGGTCATATTTTGGCTCTTGTGGACTTGTTTTCCAGTATCAGAGCAACACAGAAGCCATCACAGTACAACAAATCGACAGATGCTTGGTGGTTACTCCTAGAAACCAAAACCCATTGCTGTTGAGTCGATTCCAACTCATAGCAACCCTATAGGACAGAGTAGTACTGCCCCATAGAGTTTCCAGGGAGTGGCTGTTGGGTTCAAACTGCTGACCTTTTGGTTAGTAGCAGAGATCTCTTAACCACTGTGCCACCAGAGCTCCACTCTTCCTAGAGGTTTATTATTTTTATCTTTTTCAAAACATGCTTATTTTATGGCTCATCATATGTTTCATTATGATGAATGTTCCATGTACATTTGTAAAGAATATGTATCTTGCAGTTGTTGGCTGAAGTGTTTATAAATGTCAGTTATATCAAATTGGTTAATAATGTTCATATCTCTTCTATATTTTGCTGGTTTTAGTTGCCATCGAGTTGTTTCTTACTCATAGTGACCCCATGTAGCAGAGTAGAACTGCCCCATAGGGTTTTCTGGACTTTAATCTTTATGGGAGCAGATTACCATGTCTTCCTCCCATGAAGCTGCTGGGTGGATTCAAACTGCCAACCTTTTGGTTAGCAGCCGAGTGCTTAACCATTGCTCCTTAGTTCCATCAATATTGAGAGACTGGTATTAAATCTTTGTGTGTTTCTACCTTTGGTTCTATCAATTTTTGCTTCATATATTTTGAAGCTGTTACTATGTAACTACACTTATTATAATGTCTTTCTGATGAATTAACACTTTTGTAAATCTGAAATATCTCTATATTTGAGCTTTAGTTTTTATACAGTCTGTTATCTTCCTTTTAATTGCAATATTCAGTCAGTTTATCCCTTTATATAATTATTGTTATAGTTTCATTTAGGTTTATCATTTTGTTGTTAATTTTTTCATTTTGCCCATGTGCTCTTTTGTTCTTCCTTTCCTGCTTTCTTTTGGGTTAGTCAAATACTTTTTTAGTATTTGATTTTAATTATTAGTTTTTTTTGTTGCTATAGGGTTTGAAGTATTCATTCTTAATTTATCACAGTCTACTTAGAATTAACATTTCACCATTTTACATCTTGTGTGTATGTTTGAGTAGTTTTCATTATGTATCTTACGCATTTTATCTTCCTAATTGGAAATTAAAATTTCTGTTAGCAGTTGAGATAAAACTAAGCACAGTATTTCAGAAAATGAAAATTCAAAACATTAAGTTTACTTCTCAAGTCTGTTTCAAAACCAAGAACCCAAAAGTCTATTTCTTTAGTCTTTCTTCTTTTGAATGTAGAATTTTAAGTAACATTTTAAAAGTGTATCTTCCTTAGTAAGCCCATGTTTCTGTTGGGGAAAAAGCAATGTAAATTACATTATTCTTATTTGTTTTCTTTATGTAAGGCTTGAAGCTGCAAAAGATGATTACCGTGTTCACTGTGAAGAGCTTGAAAAGCAACTAATTGAATTTCAACATAGGAATGATGAATTGACTAATCTTGCTGAAGAAACAAGAGCCCTGAAAGATGAAATAGATGTTCTTAGGTATGGCGTGTCTAAATATAATTATGTCGCTTCTAAGTTATTGCTTAGTAAATTTGGGTATTCTATATTTTAATTAGGGATTCTTAGGGTTATCACTGGTATATCAAGTTTGATCAGTTTTGATCTGAACTCTTAGTTTCTACTTCTTTTATGCTTGCCTCTAGTAATTGCAGTTTGAGGATAAGATTCTGTTCTTGTTTAGACATTTTCTTACTAGAACCCATAAACCCAAAATGATACCTTTTTTCTTAGACTTTTGTAGCTGAGTTACTTTCAGATATATTTACCTTGGCATCCCTGTAGTCATTAGTATATTTTGTGAAGTATTGTGTAAAGAAATGAATTCTCACAATCGATATTTTGGCATTTGACAAAATATAGAAAACTATAGGTAAGAATCCTAATATTTATTTCAGGGAGAATTGTCTTTCACAGTTTTGTGAAATATTACTCAAGCAAACATATTATCCACATGATCTTCGCATTTTCTGTTAATTTTTATTAATTAGCAATTTCTTTTGCAGTTTTAATGCCATTTTGGGAAGAAAATCTTTATAACCATTTGCATCTGCATGTGATTTGAAGTGATTTGGTTTGTTTGTTTGGGTTTTTTTTCCCCCAGCTCCATTGGTAAGGTAACCACAACTCTTAAGGGAAGTATTTTTTGTTGACAATCAAATTTATAAGTTGAATCAACTTCGTAAGTATATCAAATACCTAGAATAAAATTATACTAAATGACACGCACAAAGCAAGGTTGGCCCATAAGCTACGGAGGCGTTCAGAGACACTCAGTTGTATTTACAAAACCATTTTTTTTTAATACAATGTGCTAGTAAATAAAATAGTTCGATAATTTGGCATGTCAAATTAGGAGTATTCTTATTTTAGTGTCTTTATAACAAAAAGATTGAACTTTCCACTGTTTTTAGGCCTGAGTTTCCAAAGTTCTTGCTAAGTTTGGAGTTTCCAGTTCTCTTTCTTTTTTTGCTATAGCTAATTGATAGTTTGTTTGGAAGATTCATTTTATAGCCTGAATAAATTGTTATGTCTGTTTACTGGTTGTTATGTAATAATGTTTGGTTTTTATTATTATAGGGCTACCTCTGATAAAGCAAGTAAACTGGAGTCAACAGTTGAAATATATCGTCAGAAACTACAAGATCTGAATGACCTTCGCAAGCAAGTGAAAACTTTACAAGAAACGAACATGATGTATATGCATAATACAGTCAGCTTAGAAGAAGAATTAAAGAAGGCCAATGCAGCACGTACACAATTAGAAACATATAAAAGGCAGGTAAGAAAAAATTGTAATCGATAACATAGAAAGATCTCAACTTTGTTTTTCTATTTCATCCTTCAAGAATGATATAAAACTCCAGAAGCATTATATATAGTCAGCTGTGAAGTTAATATTATTAAATATTTATTTGTAATTTTAATTCAAATTTTGATAATTGCGTTTGAATTATATTAGTCGTTTACCTTTCTATTGCCTTCTGAGCTTGTGTATTTTTTTTTTTGACACTGTACTATTTATTAGCATTTCAGGTAACCCGTGGTAAACGCATTAAAAATGGAGCTCTACACTAGCATATTGTTTTGCCATTTATCATACAACCTAGAGAAACATTAGAGTAGGAGGCTGGTATTTTTGACTAAATTATCATTTGAGTACTTTAAAATTTATACTAATTTTTCTTATTTATACACTACTTTCCACAAATATTTAGAATTTAACTGTAATCTTAGCATAAATATCTTATTTCCATGTCAGTTCCTCATTTACTCAACTCTGAAAAATTAAATATCAATATTGCAGGTAGTTCCCAACTTACGATGTGTTCGAATTACGACAAACCGTATTTACGAAAGTCTGTTTATTATATTTTTTTACATCGTATTATTATTAGTAATATGTACTACATACAGTTTTAAAATGTATCTGTAAGTTTGTATGTAATTTTTCCAACCCCTAAAGACAAAGATCAGATTTATAAACATACTAATAATAAAAGACAATAATAATGAAAACTAAAAAAAAAAAAAAAATAGAAGACATCCAGCTTACATCAGAACCGACTTACTAAGGTTTTGTTGGAACCTTATTTTGCTGAATTTTACTTTTATTTTTGACAAAAGGTTCAAGATCTTCACATTAAACTTTCCTCGGAATCCAAAAGGGCAGACACGCTAGCTTTTGAAATGAAGCGACTTGAAGAAAAACATGAAGCTTTAATTAAGGAAAAAGAGGTAAACATGAATTGTTAAGCAATGTCTTTCTTCTTTTAGTTTTAAACTACCTTTGCTGTCCTTTGAATGGATGTGACATCAGTCAGTCCCTCTGTCTTTCCCTAAATTGAATTGTTGGTGTAAAATAAAGTCTTGTAAAAGTGACTATCATTTTTTCGTTCAATTTTACCAGCTTCCTTCACAGGGGAAGATGAAGTCCCAGATCCAAGGTCATATGTCTTGGTGCATGTTTTTCTAACTCAGAACCTCTCAACTTTTTGAGAGCAAGGGCCGTACAGCTTTATTGAGATACAATTTGCCTACCATAAATTTCACGCATTTTAAAGTATTCAGTTCAGTAGTTTTTAGTATATTCACAGAGTGTGCCATCACAATGACTTTAGTACGCTGTCATCACTCCAGTAAGAAACCTCATACCCGTTCCCAGTCACTGTCCTCCCCCTCAACTGTAGCAACTGTTTGTCTACTTTATGTTCCTATGTTATTGTTGTTAGGTGCCGTTGAGTCAGCTCCAACTCACAGCGACCCTGTGCACAAAAGAACAAAACACTGCCTGGTCCTACGCCATCCTCACAATTGTTGCTATGCTTGAGCCCATTGTTGCAGCCACTGTGTCAATCCGACTCTTTGAGGGTCTTCCTCTTTTTCACTGACCCTCTACTTTACCAAGCATGATGTCCTTCTCCAGGGACTGATCCCTCTTGGTAAGATGTCTGAAGTATGTGAGATGTAGTCTCACCTTCCTGGCTTCTAAGGAGCATTCTGGTTCTGTTTCTTCCAAGACAGATTTGTTTGTTCTTTTGGCAGTCTGTGGTATATTCAATATTCTTTGACAACACCACAATTCAAAGGCATCAGTTCTTCTTAGGTCTTCCTTATTCATTGTCCAGCTTTCCCGTGCATATGAGGCGATAGAAAACACCATGGCGTGGGTCAGGTGGACCTTAGTCCTCAAGGTGACTTCTTTGCTTTTTAATACTTCAGTGAAGTCTTTCGCAGCTGGTTTGCCCAATGCAATGTGTCTTTTGATTTCTTGACTGCTGCTGTCATGGGCGTTGATTGTGGATCCAAGTAAAATGAAATCCTTGACAACCTCAATCTTTTCTCTGTTTATCATGATGTTGCTTATTGGTCCAGTTGTGAGAATTTTTGTTCTCTTTTTGTTGAGGTGTAATGCATACTGAAGGTTGTGGTCTTTGATCTTCATCAATAAGTGCTTCAAGTCCTCTTCACTTCAGCAAGCAAGGTTGTATCATCTGCATAACACAGGTTGTTAATGAGTCTTCCACCAATCCTAATGCCTCGTTCTTCTTCATATAGTCAGGTTCTCGGATTATTTACTCAGCATTCAGATTGAATAGGTATGGTGAAAGGATGTAACCCTGATACACACCTTTCCTGACTTTAAACCATGCAGTATCCCCTTGTTCTATTCCAACGACTGCCTCTTGATCCGAGTACAGATTCGTCATGAGCACAGTTAAATGTTCTGGAATTCCCATTCTCTGCAATGTTATCCGTAATTTGTTATGATCCACACAGTTGAATGCCTTAGCATAGTCAGTAAAACACAGGTAAACATCTTTGTGGTATTCTCTGCTTTCAGCCAGGATCCATCTGACATCAGCAGTCATATCCCTGGTTCCACGTCCTCTTCTAAATCTGGCTTGAATTTCTGGCAAGTCCCTGTTGATACACTGCTGCAGCTGCTTTTGAATGATCTTTAACAAGATTTTGCTTGCATGTGATATTAATGATATTGTTTGATAATTTTCTCATTCAGTTGGATTGCCTTTCTTGGGAATAGGCATGAATATGGGTATCTTCCAGTTGATTGGCCAAGCAGCTGCCTTCCAAATTTCTTGGCATAGATGAGTGAGCGCTTCCAGCGCTGAATCTGTTTGTTGAAACATCTCAATTGGTATTCCGTCAAATACTGGAGACTTGTTTTTCACCAGTGCCTTCAGTGTAGCTTGGACTTCTTCCTTCAATACGATCGGTTCCTGATCATATGTTACCTCCTGAAGTGGTTGAACGTCGACCAATTCTTTTT
>NW_004443939.1:5665963-5706791 GCF_000243295.1 Trichechus manatus latirostris
TTTTGTTTTAAAGTCTATTTTATCTGAGATTAGTATTGCCACTCCTGCTCTTTTTTGGTAGTTGTTAGCTTGATATATTTTTTTCCAACCTCCATCTTCTTTTGATGCTTCCTGTGTTCTTTAATATTTTTCCTGTAGAATCCTTCAGTATAGCAACTCAAGGCTTGAATTCTTTCTTCAGTTCTTTCCACTTGAGATATTCTGTGCATGTTCTTCCCTTTTGATTCTCTATCTCCAGGTCTTTGCACATTTCTTCATAATACTTTGTCTTCTCGAGCCACCCTTTGAAATCTTCTGTTTAGCTCTTTTATTTCATCATTTTTTTCTTTTGCTTTAGCTACTCTATGTTCAAGAGCAAGTTTCAGAGTCTCTTCTAACATCCATTTAGGTCTTTTCTTTCTCTCTTGTCTTTTTAAGGACCTTGCTTTCTTCACGTATGATGTCCTTGATGTCATTCCACAAGTTGTCTTGTCTTCGGTCATTAGTGTTCAACATCACAAATCTATTCTTGAGATGATCTCTAAATTCAGGTGGAATATACTCAGGGTAGTACTTCATCTCTTGTGGACTTGTCCTAGTTTTCTTCAGCTTCCACTTGAACTTGCATGTGAGTGATTGATGGTCTGATCCACAGTTGGGCCCTGGCGTTGTTCTAACTGATAATATTGAGCTTTTCCATCATCTCTTTCCCCAGATGTAGTTGATTTGATTCCTGTGTATTCCATTTGGTGAGTCCATGTGTGTAGTTGCCGTTTATGTTGGTGAGAAAAGGTATTTGTAATGAAGAAGTCGTTGGTCTTTCAAAATTCAGTCAGATCTTCTGGCATCATTTCTGTCACCAAGGCCATATTTTCCAACTACTGATCCTTCTTCTTTGTTTCCAACTTCCACATTCCAATCACCAGTAGTTATCAGTGCATCCTGATTGCATGTTCGATCAATTTCAGACTGCAGAAGTTGGTAAAAATCTTCAATTTCTTCATCTTTAGCCTTAGTGGTTGGTGTGTAAATTTGAATTATAGTTGTATTAACTGGTCTTTCTTATAGGCTTATGGCTAATATCTATCACTGACAGTGTTGTACTTCAGGATAGACCTTGAAATGTACTTTTTGATGATGAATGCAAGGCTATTCCCCTTCAAGTTGTCATTCCCGGCACAGAAGACCATATGATTGTCCGATTCAAAAGACCAATACCAGTCCATTTCAGCTCACTAATGCCTACGATATTGATCTTTACGCGTTCCATTTCATTGTTGACAATTTCCAGTTTTCTTAGATTTCCAGTTTCCTAGGAAGAAGTACCTGGTGGTCTACTTCTGAAAAGAATTAGCCAGTGAAAACTTAATGAATACCAGGGAAACATTGTCTATTGCTAGAGATTTGCCCATTTTTGTCTAGAATATATAATCATACACTTTGTTTTTTTTTTTTGACTGACCTCATTCACGTAGTATAATGTTTTTAAGGTTCATCTATATTGTAACATGTATCATTACTCAATTCTTTTTTTATTGTTGAAAGTTCTACTTTATGGATATAGCACACTTTGTTTATCCATTCATCAGTTAATGGACATTTGGGATATTTTCACTCTTTCAGTATTATACATAAGGCTGTTATGAACATTCATGTACACATTTTTGTGTGAACATAAGTTTTCATTTTCCTTCAGTATGTACCTAGGAGTTGTATTGCTGGGGAGTCCCTGGGTGGCACAGATGGTTAAGTGCTCGGCTACTCACTAAAAGGTTGGCGATTCAAACCCACCCAGAATCATCTTGGAAGAAAGACTTGGTGATCTGCTTCCAAAAGATCACAGCCTTTGAAAGCCATATGAAATGCAATTCTACTCTGAAACACATGGGGTCACCATAAATTGGAATTGACTCACTGGCAAATGGCTCATTTTATTTTGTTTTTTGGTATTGCCAGGTCATATGGTAACTGTTTAACCTTTTAATGTTTTCTAAAGGATACGAATCATTTTTCATCTCTTTCAGCAGTTTTTGAGGGTTCTGATTTCTCTATATCCCTGCCAACACTTATTTTCTGTTGTTGTTTGTTTAGGTTTTTTATTTTCTTTTTTAGCTGTTTTTTTTTTTTTTTATATCTATGTAATGGATGAGAAATATTACCTCCTTTTTTTTTTTAATTCGTATTTCCCTAATAACTGATTTTAAGCATCTTCTTATGTGTTTTTGGCCATTTGTAAATCTTCTTTGGAGAAATGTCTATTTAAATCCTTTGCCCGTTTTTTAATTAGGTTATTTGTCTTTTAATTTTTTGAGTTGTCATCTTTATATATTGTAGATACAGATGTCAGATATATGATTTGGAAGTATTTTCTCCTGTTCCGTGGATTGTCTTCTCATTTTCCTGATGGTATTATTTGTGGCACAGAAGTTCTTCATTTTGACTAAATCCAAGTTATCTATTTTTTGTTGTTGTTGTTGTTGCCTGTGCATTTGGTGGCCTTTTTGAGAAACCATTGTCTAACTCAAGGTCACCAAGACATACTCATATGTTTTGTTCTAAAAGTATTACAGTTTTAGCTCTTACATTTAGTCTGTGATCCATTTTTACTTAATCTTTGTATATGGTACGAGGTGAGGATTAGCAACATCATAATAAATGGAGAAAATACTGAAGTCGTCAAGAATTCCTTTTTACTTGGATCCACAACTAAGGCCCATGGGAGCTGCAGTCAAGAAATCAAGCAATGCATTGCATTGGGGAAATTGACTGCAAAAGGCATCTTTAAAGTGTTAAAAAGCAAAGATGTCACTTTGAGGATGATGGTGTGCCTGACACACCCCAGGGTATTTTCAGTCACCTTAAGCATGCAAAAGCTGGACAGTGTCTAAGGAAGACCAAAGAAGAATTGATGCCTTTGAATTATGGTGTTGGTGAAGAATATTGAATATACTGTGGAGTGCCAGAAGAATGAACAAATCTGCTTTGGAAAAGTACAGCCAGAGTGCTCCTTAGAAACGAGGCTAGCAGGACTTCATCTCACATGTTTTAGACATGAAGAAGAACGGGGCATCAGGATTAGAAAAAAGACTGATTAACAACCTGTGTTATGCAGATGACACAACCTTGCTTGCTAAAAGTGAAGAGGACTTGAAGCACTTACTGATGAATATCGAAGACTACAGCTTTCAGTATGGAGTACACCTCAACATAAAGAAAACAAAAATCTCACAACTGGACCAGTAAACAACATGATAAACAGAGAAAAGATGGAAGGTGTTGAAGATTTAATTTTACTTATATCCACAGTCAGCACCCATAGAAGCAGCACTCAAGAAATCAAATAACACATTGCATTTGGCAAATCTGCTGCAGAAGACTTCTTTAAAGTGTTGAAAAGCAAAGATGTCACCTTGAAGACAAAGGTGCACCTGACCCAAGCCATGATGTTTTCAATCGCCTCATGTGCATGCAAAAGCTGGATGAAGAATAAGGAAGGCTGAAGAAGAATTGATGCCTTTGAATTGTGGTGTTGGCAAAGAGTACTGAATATCCATGAACTGCTAAAAGAACAAACAAATCTGTCTTGGAAGAAGTCCATCCAGAATGCTCATTAGAAGCAAGGATGGTAAAACTGTGTCTCACATATTTTGGACACTTTATCAGGAGGGATCAGTCCTGGAGAAGGACATCATGCTTGGTAAAGTAGAGGGTCAGTGAAAAAGAGGAAGAGTCACAAAGAGATGGATTGACACAGTGGTTGTAACGATGGGCTCAAGCATAACAATGATTGTGAGAGTGGTGCAGGACAGGGCAGTGTTTCGTTCTGTTGTACGTGGGGTCACTGTGAGTTGGAACCTATTCGACAGCACCTAACAACAACAACAATCAGGAGGGACCAGTCCCTGCTCCCTAGAGAAGGACATCACGCTTGTCCAATGAGATGGATTGACAACAGTGGCTGCAACAATGAGCCCAGACATAGCAATGATTGTGAGGATGGCACAGGACTGGGCAATGTATCATTCTGTTGTACATAGGGTCATTATGAGTTGGAACCAGCTCAATAGCAACTAACAACAACAACATTCCCATTTTGAAGATGTGAATACAGCATCAAAGAGTTACATAACTTGCTCAGATAATATAGCTAGGGAGTGGTGAAAGAAACTATAGTCCAGTTTACCTCCATAGTCCATGCTGATTTCATTACCCTACAATTGCATATTTGTACTCTGTGTGTCAGAATCAACTCAGTAGCAATGGGTTGGGTTTTTTGGTTACATAATTGCATTCATTTGGTTCAAAGTTAAACTGTCTAATGGGGAAATTGCCTGTCATGTGTTACATCAAGTTTATATGACTTATGCAGGAGAAAATTGACTTCTTAGCACTAAAACAAAAACTTTTCCCTTTTAATTAAACAACAGTTATAAATTAACTTGTTAAGATAAATTATTACAAGCATAAAGTACATTACTTATAGGCAGAATTAAATATTTTTCTGACGTCAACAATTGTTTTTTAGAGGCTTATAGAACAGCGTGATACTCTAAAAGAAACAAATGAAGAGCTTCGATGTTCGAAAGTACAACAAGATCACCTAAACCAAACAGGTGAATTTTGTTAAATTTACAAAAGGTTTTTTTTTTTTTTTTTTTGATCTTTCTTCTTAGTGGTAGAAAAGACATACTGAAATGTTAATCTAGTTTTTTTGTTGTTGTTTAGATACATCTGCCACAAAAAGTTATGAGAATCTTGCTGCTGAAATTATGCCCGTGGAATATAGGTAATTTTTTTTTAATTAACTGATAATCTGTATTTAAAAATATTAGAAATGTGATTTTTTTTATACGTCTTTTAAAATTTTTTATTGTATGAGTCATAGTTATAAAAATTATTTTATCTCCTTATACTTTGTAAGTTAGATTGTTATTGCTGCCACAACAATTTTAAAATTTATCAGATGTGTAAATTGCACTATCTGAATAATATATTCTGGTTTTCATAGCATGGGCTTTATTATGTTGAAATTATTTATTTTCCTATTCGTTAACTCTATGGAAAAACCTTTCAGTATATGGCATTCAAATCCACGTGAGTGAAAGTTAAAAACTCTCAATAATAGGAGGAGAATTAAAGAGAAATAAAGTATAAATTTTAGAGGTTTCTCTTGACCTCAGTTTTATCTTGGTCTTTCATTGCTGTGTTTACTTCTAGCCATTTGACTAACCTGGCGTTTTTATGGTTTTCTTTTCATTTTGGGGTGGGGGGTGGACAGAATGGGCAATAAATTCACTTATTTATTATTTACAATTTTCTTCGCTCTTTTCATTCAGATATAATTCATGTACCATATGATTCACCCATTTAAAAGGTACAATTCACTGAGTTTTAGTATATTCACATAATTGTGTAACTATTACTACTATCTAATTTTAGAACATTTCTATCACCCCAAAAAGAAACCTCATACCCATTAGCAGTATTTCCCAGTCCTACCTTTACCCTCACATCAGCCTCAAGCAACCATTAATTTTTCTGTCTCTGTAGATTTCCCTATTCTGGAGATTTCATATAAGTGGGCTCATACATTACATGGTCTTTTGTGACTGGATTCTTTCATTTAGCATATTTTTTCAAGATTTATCCATAGTGTAGCATGTACTTAATTCTTTTTTATTGCTGAATTATATTCCATATATAATTAGGAACAAGGACCTGGCGATCTACTTCTAAAAGTGTGGCCAGTGAAAACCTTATGAATAGCAGTGGAACATTGTCTGATGTAGTGCCAGAAGATGAGCCCCTCAGGTTGGAAGCCCTCAAAAGACAACTGGGGAAGAGCTTCCTCCTCAAAGTAGAGTCGACTTAAATGACATGGATGGGGTAAAGCTTTCGGAACCTTCATTTGCTGATGTGGCACGATTCAAAATGAGAAGAAACAGCTGCAAGCATCCATTAGTTATTGGAACGTGGAATGCATGAAGTATGAACCTAGGAAAATTGGAAGTTGTCCAAAACTGAAATGGAATGCATAAAGATTGATACCCAGACATTAGTAAGCTGAAATGGACTGGTATTAGCCACATTGAATCTGACGATCATATGGTATAGTATGCCGGGAATGACAAATTAAAGAAAAATGAGGTCACATTCATTGTCAAAAAGAACATTTCAAGATCTGTCCTGAAGTACAGCCCTGTCAGTGATAGGATATTATCCATACACCTATAAGAAAGACCAGTTAATATGACTGTTATTCAAATTTACCAACCAACCACAACCACTAGGGCCAAAGATGAAGAAATTGAAGATTTTTACCAACTTCTGTAGTCTGAAATTGATCAAACCTGCAGACAAGATGCATTGATAATTACTGGTGATTGGAATGTGAAAGTTGGAAACAAAGAAGAAAGATCAGTAGTTGGAAAATAAGGCCTTGGTGATAGAAATGGTGCCAGAGATCACATGATGGAATTTTGCAAGACCAATGAACTATTCTTTGGAAATACCTTTTTTCAGTAACATAAATGGCAACTATACACGTGGACCTCTCTGGATGGAATGTACAGAAATCAGATCAACTACATCTGTGGAAAGAGATGATGGAAAAGCTCAATGTCATCAGTCAGAACAAGGCCAAGGGCCGACTGAGGAATAGACCATCAGTTGCTCAAATGCAAGTTCAAGGTGAAGCCGAAGAAAATTAAAACAAGTCTATGAGAGCCAAACTACGACCTTGAGTATATCCCACCTGAATTTAGAGACTATTTCAAAAGTAGTTTTGACACATTGGCCACTAATGACCAAAGACCAGACAAGTTGTTGGATGACATCAAGAACATCATACTTGAAGAAAGGAAAAGGTCATTAAAAAGACAGGAAAGGAAGAAAAGACGAAAATGGATGTCAGAAGAGACTCTGAAATTGAGCTTGAATGTAGAGTAGCTAAAGTGACTGGAAGAAATGATGAAGTAAAAGAGCTGAACAGAAGATTTCAAAGGGCAGCTTGAGAAGACAAAGTAGTAGTATAATGACATGTGAAAGACCTGGAGTTAGAAAGCCAAAAGGGAAGAACACGCTCAGCATTTCTCAAGCTGAAAGAACTGAAGAAAACAGTTAAGCCTCGAGTTCCAATATTGAAGGATTCTACAAGGAAAACATTGAACGATACAGGAAGTATTAAAAGAAGATGGAGGGAATACACATAGTTACTGTACTAAAAAGAATTGGTTGATGTTTATCCATTTCAGGAGGTAGCATATGATCCAATGGTATTGAACTGATGGTACTGAAGGAAGAAGTCCAGGCTGCACTGAAGGCATTGGTGAGAAACAAGGCCACAGAAATTGATGGAATACCAGTTCAGATGTTTCAACAAATGGATGCAACGCTGTAAGTGCTCACTCGTCTATGCTAAGAAATTTGGAAGGCAGTTACCTGGTTAACTGACTGGAAGAGGTCCATATTTGCGCCCATTCCAAAGAAAGGTGACCTAACAGAATGCAAAAATTATCTAACAGTATCGTTAATATCACACGTGAGTAAAATTTTGTTGAAGATCATTCAAAATTGTTTGCAGCAGTACATCGACAGGGAACTGCTAGAAATTTAAGCTGGATTTAGAAGAGGACGTGGAACGAGGGATATCATTGTTGATGTCAGATGGATCTTGACTGAAGGTAGAGAATACCAGAAGGATGTTTACCTGTGTTTTATTGACTATGCAAAGGCATTCGACTGTGGATTATAACAAATTATGGATAACATTGCAAAGAATGGGAATTCAGAACACTTAATTGTGCTCACGTGGAATCTGTGCATAGACCAAGAGGCAGTTGTTCAAACAGGACAGGGGTATGCTGTGTGGTTTAAAATCAGGAGAAGTGTGCGTCAGGGTTGTATCCTTTCACCATACTTATTCAGTCTGTATGCTGAGCAAATTATCCAAGAAGCTGGACTATATGAATAGGAATGCAACATCAGGTTTGGAGGAAGACTCATTAACAACCTGTGATATGCAGATAACACAACCTTACTTGTTGAAAGCAAAGAGAACTCAAAGCATTTACTGATGAAGATCAGAGACCACAGCTTTCAGTATGGATTGCACCTCAACATAAAGAAAACAAAAATCCCCACAACTGGACCAATAAGCAACATCATGATAAGTGGAGAAAAGATTGAAGTTGACAAGGATTTCATTTTACTTGGATGCACAGTCAACATTCATGGAAGCACCAGTCAAGAGATCAAATGACGCATTGCATTGGCAAAGATGTCACTTTGAGGACTAAGGTGCACCTGAACCAAGCCAGGGTATTTTCAGTTGTCATATATGCATGTTAAAGCTGGACAATGAAGGAAGACCTAAGAAGAACTGAGGCATTTGAATTATGGTGTTAACGAAGAGTATTGAATATACAGTGGACTGCCAGAAGCACAAAGAAATCTGTCTTGGAAGAAGGACAGACAGAATGCTCCTTAGAAGCGAGGATGGTGAGACTTAGTGTCACGTGCTTTGGACATGTTATCAAGAGGGATCAGTCTCTGGAGAACGGCATCATGATTGGTAAAATAGAAGGTCAGTGAAAAAGAGAAAGGCTCTCAATGGCATGTATTAACATAGTCCCTGCAAGGATGGGCTGAAACAGCAACAGTTGTGAGGATGGCGCAGGACCGGACAGTGTTTTGTTGTGTTGTATTTAGGGTCGGTATGAGTCAGAACCGATTCGGCTGCACTTAACAATAACAGTCATATGGATAATATCACATTTTGTTTATCCATTCATTAGTTGATCGACATTTGGGTTGTTCCCACCTTTTTGTTACTACGACTAGTACCACTGTGTGCGTTCATGTACAAAGTTTTGTGCAGCTATAGCTCTTCAGTTCATACCTAGGAGTAGAATTATTGGGTTATATGGTAACTATATTTAATATTTTAAAGAGCTGCCATACTCTTTTCTAAAGAGGTTGAACCATTTTTCGTACTTACCAGTAATGTATGAGGGTTCCGATTTTTTCATATTCTTGTGAGAGCTTGTTAATATGTCTTTTTTAATGTAGCCATCATAGTGAGTGTGAAGTGGTATTTCATTGTGGTTTTGATTTACATTTCAACGTTGACCATCTTTTTATGTGCTTAATGACCGTTTGCATATCTTCTCTGGAGAAATGTCTATCCAAATATTTTGCCCATTTTTTAATTAGGTTATTTGTCTTTTTATTATTGAGTGTTAAGAATCCTTTATATATTCTCGATATAAGTCCCTTATCAGATATGTGATTTGTAAATATTTTCTCCCAATTTCATAGGTTGTCTTTTCGGTTTCTTAATGGTATTACCTGTAGTACAATAGTTTTTAATTTTCATGAAGCCCAAGTTATCTCAGTTTTTCTTTTGTTTGTGCTTTTGGTGTCATTTATGAGAAAAACATCAACTAACTTAAGGTTGCAAAGATTTGGGAGTTTTATAGTTTTAGCTATTATATTTAGTCTGTGATCCATTATGAGTTAATTTTTATACATGTTATGAAATAGGGTTCAACTTCATTGTTTTGCATGTGGATATCCTGTTGTTCCAGCACCATTTGTTGAAAAGTCCTTTTGTCTTTATACATCAGTTTTCAAAATTGAATTCTATATTTTATTTTCTCATAATTTTTAACTAAAATCATTTTAGAGAAACTGGATCATCACTGAAATTATATTAAATATTTGATCCTAAGATAGATCCCTGGATGTGGACTTTTTAGGTATTAACATCTATTTGTTTTGGAAAGTTCTCCCAGTCCATTTTACAAATACCTAAAAATACTCTTGTCACTTCTTGCTAGGAGGTGAGGTCATGTGCTACAGAATAGGGAAAAACAAAACAAAACAAAACACTGTCTAAAGTTTATGCAAAGTTGCTGTAACTATTACTATGGGGCCCTGGTGGCATAGTGGTTAAGAACTCAGGCTGCTAACCAAAAAAGGCTGAGAGATGAAATCCACTAGCTGCTCCTTGGAAACCCTGTGGGGCAGTTCTGTTCTGACCTTTAGGGTCGCTATGAGTCAGAATTGACTCAGCTACAGCAGATTTGGTTTGGTTTTTTTATGGAGGTTTAAATATGTTATGAAAATTATAAAAGTATTAGAAGATGAAAAACAATATAACTAATAAACGTGGTATTGTATAAAGAGATTAGTTACTTACCTGTCTTAGTGCGGGAGTCAGTCATTATTCTAAAATTGATAATGCAAAAAATAAGAGGCTGTAGTTTAGAGTTATGGTGCTAGCATTCTGAAGAACAAAAATTGGGATAGATTGAAATTAGTTGGCTTTGAGGAATGGAATTTGTAAGGGCAGCAGCTGGAAGAGTATTACTTCTCATTTAATACCTTTCCTATTTACATTTAAAATAAAGTGCATGTAAACCTTTAATAATTTTTCCCCACAATTAAAAGTTTAGATACTGTTTTATTACCATCATAAAAGTATATTAAAAGTTTTAGGCAAACTAGAGTCTCCTTAAATCTATTGATTTTTATTTTTATGTTTTCTAAGAATATACTTTATGTTGCCCTTTGGTGAATAGTTTCTAAATTATGGAAGTAAAGTTATTCACGTTGTTTCTTTGGAATTTGCATAATAAATATTTAATGAAATATAATATAATCCTATACCTATACTTTAAAAATTTTACTACTTTTTTTTTTGAGGTACAGTCTTGCAATGTACATTTTTCAAAAACAGTAGTTTAATATGGCAGCTTGAGTAGACAAGAATTTACTCTTTAAAAAAGTTAAGAATGTAAAGACTATTACTTTTTAAAAATTAAAATACAAATTTTGCTTTTCAACATCAGGGAAGTATTTATTCGACTGCAACATGAAAATAAGATGCTTCGCTTACAACAGGAAGGGACTGAGAATGAACGTATTGAAGAACTTCAGGAGCAGCTGGAACAGAAGCACCGTAAAATGAATGAATTGGAAACTGATCAAAGGTGACAGGCTTCTTTATAATTTAACAGCATGGTAATTTTATTACCTAACCACAAATCTTGGTTCACAGAACTGGAATATAGTATTATAGTTAAATTAATTAGGGTTTTGTAGAATTCTGAAGTTTTTGTTTGTTTATAGTCTCTCACTACTATAAGCTTCACCCCATAAAACAAGTCAAGTGATTGATTTCATCACAGAACTAATGGACTCATGGATGATCCATTAATTTTAGCAGGCTTCATCAACCAAGCTGTTCATTTAGATATCTTCACAATTGACAGAAAAGTTAACATATGAATAAATGACAGTCTGGCTCTCTACTGGGTCTGGTGCATTAAACCAAAATCAGTGGGACATAGATTTTAGAGTCCAGTATGAATCCCACCTCTAGTTTACTAATAGTTTTGTTCTGGGCAAGTTACTTAAGCTCTCTCACTGTTGGTATTCTCAGCTATAAATTGGGAGTGATACTCATTTGCAAGTTGTTATGAAGATTAAAGAATATGTGCTTAAAGCAACTGGTACTTGTACAAATGAGGCACTCAGAAATTATAATAATAATAAAAATAGGTAACATTTGTGTAGCCTTATGTGCCAGGCACTTTTCTAGCTACTTTGTGTTTATTTGTATTCTGTCTTTTATGTATAAGGAAGACAAGGATAAGTAACTTACCCAAGGTTACAGAGCTAGTCAGTCATGGATCCTACATTTGAAAATGGTCAGTCTGGCTCCTGAGTCTCTTGCTCTTAACCATTATGTTAACCTGCCTCTTATAAATAGCACTCTTGCTGTCAAGTATATTTGGATTGATTTGTCTAGGCTTTATTGAACCTTGAAGACCACCAGAAGTCTGAGACACTTGAACCTTGTCTCTCGCAAACTTTTGTGCATACTGTTAAATCAACTGTAGTTAAAAGAAGAATAACATTTTAACTTTCTGCTGACATCATTAAATATTAAAATCTAATACAGTTTAATACCATTTGCTAGCACTGGAGATACTAATTTTCAGTTTTTAGGAAAAGAATAATAGGAAGACAGGTGAATAGATAATTATTACATATGTGATAACTACAATAATGGAAATATTATGATAGGCAGTTATATGTGTCTTACATAGAGAGAGACAGAGAGATACTAACTCTTGCTGGTAACTTCCAGTGTAGACAACTTTCAAGCAGGATTTGAAAGAATGCAATTTTGCCAGTTTAAAACCTGCACTAGTTGCTTGTGCCAATCTCTTGGGAAAAAAAAAAAAAGTCACACAGAAGTGGTGGGAAAATGGTGATCTTTCCTTTCCCCCAATACATCTTGAGATCTGAAATAGAAAAAGGAAATCTAGTTTCTATTTATTATAGATAGAACTATAGGAAAATTAAGCTAGATTTCTAATTTTTTTTACCAGAGAGTACAGTGAAGAAATGTTACATTTTTGCCACTGATACATAAGTAGTTAAATTTTTAAATTTGAGTATGTATGCTTTACAGATAAATTTTTTTTTTTTTTTAAGTATTTCCTTGGAGGTAACTTACTGTACTAGGTATTGCACCAAACTACAGATAATTACTCAGCATTTGTAATTGCTATTAAATGTTGGTTTTATGAATTAAATTAATTGCATGGATGCACCTTTAAATTGTAGATCCTTAACTGCTTTGTTGCAGCCACTGTGTCAGTTCATCTCATCAAGGGTCTTCCTCTTTTTTGCTGACCCTCTTCTTTATCAAACATGATGTTCCCCAGGGACTGATCCCTCCTGATTACATGTCCAAAGTACATGAGACCAAGCCTTGCCATCCTTGAAGCCAAGGAGTGGTCTGGCTGTACTTCTTCCAAGACAGACTTGTTTGTTCTTCTGGCGGTCCATGGTATATTCAGTATTCTTTGACAACACCATAATTGAAAGACATCAGTTCTTCTTCGGTCTTCTTGTTCATTGACACAGTGGCTGCAGCAGTGGGCTCAAACATAGCAGTGATTGTGAGAGGATGGCACAGGACCAGGCAGTGTTTCGTTCTGTTGTACATAGGGTTGCTATGAGTCGGAACTGACTCAAAGATACCTAACAACAACTACTTTGACTTTTAATACAAATGAGTACATATGACTCATCTTACAATAGGCTGAGCCAAGAACGCATCCGAGAATTACAGCAGCAGATTGAGGACCTCCAGAAGTCTTTACAGGAGCAAGATGCAAAGTCTGAAGGTGAAACTGTAAGTAACTTAAAAATTATACTAATTTTACTGTGTATAGACTCTGTAATAGCAGGTCCTGATGCCCAAAGTAATCTAGTAGACGAATGCACCACCCTTATCATTGAGGGTACCATTAAATACCGTATATATCTGCATAACAGATGCAGTGATTTTGCCTCCTTGGAGTCTATAAATTGATCACATGTACTGTAAGGTGATTTCTGCCTGCCCTACTTCAACAGCTGCATCTAAGTTCACGGTAATTCTTGATTGAGACCATGCTACTATTGAAACCTTCACAGTTCTGCCTGGATTCTAACAGTGCTGGCCTGAGAAAAAACTCAAATGAGCATTAGGCTTGTCTGAGAAAAAACTCAAATGAGCATTATCAACAGTCACAATTGAAGAAACTTTCTGAAAGGAAATTAGAAAAGACAAATTGATTTCTGCCAAAAGAGCATTCAAAAAATGGATTATACCAGCCTCTGAAGGACAGAAACATTAGTACAATCTTAGAGACTTCACCCCCTTATTTCCTCCCTCCTTCCGTACCAACTCATGGTCTTGCCATTTTCTAATGGTTTTTGATGGCTGATATTGGTGGACTTGAGAGAGATCAAACTTAGCGTAACTCTGAATATACTTAGCAATTTCTTTATAGTTTGATCTCCATATGTGTAGGGGGAAAGAAGCTGTGATTGAGAAACGTATTATATTTCATTCAAAACAGCAACAAAAATGATAGGGCTAGATGTGTGTTAGATAATGATTGGGATTAGAGAGAATGTTAGGTGATTATACTTGTGCTGATAGGGAAGGAAACTATGCAGAGTGAGTGATGAAATGAAAAGGAAGATTGAAAGAGTAGCATTTCCTTTCTGTATTTTATATCCTTTATATGATTTTCTCTTTTTTTCCTGGGGGCTTGGAAAATAGAAATCGTCTCATGCATGGCGGCATCTCATATGTGCATATATACGGTATTGTAACCTCTCTAATACAAATTTTTTTTAGCCTTATTAAGGAAGACTTTTCAAATGGAATCATTTTCAGTACTAAATTTTGGATTAAAATATTATAAAGGGTTTAAATTTCTTGATCTTTTGTTTCTTAATTTATTGGTGTCCAAATTATATTTCAGATTACACATTTTAAACCTTTCATCTATTCAGTAGATTCAGAACTACTACTGTAATTTAAATTTTTTTGAAGATGAATTTTTATTTTCTGAATTTTTGTTTTTTAACAAAATCCAATTGCCTGCTTAAGAGTAAAGTGCTTGCTTTTATAATGATACAACATTTGTGTTAATATTGAACTGTTTTCATTTCAATGACGGTGTTTAAATAATTATTTCAGTAAAGTCTGTTCTTCTTTAAAGGCCTAAAACCTTAAAATTTGTATTTTAAACAAATAACTCTTTAGGTATCTAAATGTTTGATACTCCTCAATATATCACATTCAGCTTGTACTTGCTATTTTTTCTTCAAGTATAAATATTATTTTTTTAAATTTAGAAATACTAAGCATTTTTTCCTGCCATTTCATTTATCTTCCCTATTTCATTTCCTATTTGTTTTGCTTTGAAGTAGAAGATACCTAAAATGTTACGTTTTCATAAGTATATTATTAAAAGTACAAACTTTTAAAACATTTATATTATTAAACAGTACACCTTCAAAAGGAGGTAAAATTTTTTTGATATCTGGAAAACTTGGTCAAGATAAACTTTTACAGCACCTTTTTTTAACTTTATAGTCCAGCAAACTAAAGCAGAAGTTGGAAGCTCATATGTAAGTAAATCTGATATTTCATTTCAAATATGAAAGGGGAAGTGTTGTAAACACGTCTAGAATTAATATCCTTTTCTGATTTTGTTTATACAAGTAGATCTCCTCATGCTAAGCTGAATGTTCACCACTGCCATCAACAAATAAAAACATGCTAAAAGATTTAGACTGCCTCGAACAATCCCCCACACCTACATTTTTCTGTTGCCGTTTGAAGAGTTTAACAAGCAGACAAGTAGAACAGTTATATTATGTAAAAACATGGGATGTTAAACCTATGAATATTTCCTTTTACTTTCTTGGAAATGAGAGTTGCCAGGCGGAAAGAATATAACACTTTTTAGCACCCAGCATGCGCCAGGCAGTTTACATCCTCACAACACCACCTAGAATTAGACAGGTATCATTCCCATTTCACAGGTGAGGAAGCTAAGGGTGAGAAAGTGCCTTGCCCACAGTCCACAAATGTTACATGACAGAGACCAGTTTTCATTCTTAGATGTGTTTGACTCCAAAGCCCCATGCTGTTTCTGCTACTTAGGGAAAAACTAACAGAGGTCCATGAAGAATTACAGAAGAAACAAGAGCTCATTGAAGATCTTCAGCCAGATGTAAACCAGAATGGTAGGTATTTGTAAAAGTCTGGATAGGATGATATGTAAGGGCTTTATTTAGTTGAAGGATGCAAGAACTATATATAAGTCTTTGAACAATGCAGTTATATATATACATTGAAAATAAGAACTATGTTAATTTTTAGTGAAGTCATTAATAAATGATCTAATCTTGAAACAGAAAATGTAAATTTGATAAAATGAACTAACTGATATATAGGAGTATCAAACATTGTAAAACATAATAGAATTAATAATGTGGAAATTTAAATAAAATGATTTAAAATTAGATAACAATGAACTTCAAAGCGTTATGTAGAAGTAATGCCTTATTTGCTCTTATTGTGATTGTGCTCACATTGTAAGGTGTATTTGCTTATTGGGATACTTGATAGAAAGGAGAAAAATAACTGGATCAAGCAGATTAATAGTCGTTTTTGTGAGAAGCAAATTAGTAAGAAATGATCAAGATTGTAGTTAAGAAGTTTTAGATGAGAGTTCACTAAAAAGAAGAAATGGAAAATTTCTCAAGTTCCCTTGCCAGTCTTTAGAAAAATAAGTATGATAAATAGAATTTTTTATGTGAGGATGAAGTGTTTTAAATAGGAAGTGATTAGTTATATTGTATTAATTTTCATTAATAGTACAAAAGATCAGTGAACTTGAAGCTGCTCTTCAGAAGAAAGATGAAGACATGAAAGCAATGGAGGAAAGATACAAAATGTACTTGGAGAAAGCAAGAAATGTGAGTAGGTTAGCTTTCAGAACTCAAGTCTTTGTGGCCGATGTTCTATTAAACCTATTGTACCTGGTTGTACTGCTATTCCTGCATCTGTATCAAGTCGCTTTACTTCTAACTGCCTCTCCTTGCCTGTCAGATTCCTGGTATGTGTCCACATGGTGTGTCCGCACCAGCCCTTATCCTTCCTCAGTCTCACTCATCAGCGTCAGATAAACATATGGCCCATGGGGACATTTTATACATTGACTATCCTGACTTCTTCAGAGAAGAATCACTACTATAATGTATGGAATCTTCAACTGTTAAAGTGAACATTTTGCTTTTTATGAAAATTTAGTTTGTTAAGCTTGTTTACATTTAGTCTAGATTAGACAGTAAAATACATTTATTCTAATGTTCACCAGACTACTTTTTTTTTATTTCGTACTTTTATTTTAAATGTCTGTAAATACTATTCTTATAAAATCTTTAATTTCCATGGATTGCTATGTATATTTTCCTAGTTAAGTATTAGTATTCTGTCTCAGACAATGTTAATGTACTATTTTGTATTTACTGAATGAAACAGAAATTTTATGTAGAAGTTTTAAAATATTGGTAATTTGTCTATCTTCCTTTCTTATATTTAAGTTTTATATATACTCATTTGTCAATTAAGGCATAAACAGTATTTGCAGCAACAGATAAACCCCAAACTCTCAAGGCTTAATTAGATAGAAGCTTCTCAATCACATGAAGTCCAGTCACTGGTGGGAAGGAGTTTCTCCTCCACACAATTAGAGCCCCAAGTTGACAGAGGCCCTGCCTTCTTTATCATAGGATTCCCATGTTCTTGACATTGTCCAACTAGTATATGAAGACAGCATAGATTGTATGGGTGGTTTGTAATGGATTAGGCCTGAAAACATTGTAAGTCACTCTCATTTCAGTGGGTAGAACTCAGGCATATGGCCACACCCAGCTGCAGGGAGGCAGCTATACTAGCTAGCTGTGTTTCTAGAAGGAAATGAAAATAGTCTTGGCCAAAATTCAGGCATTCTCTACCACAATTTAACTTCTTCCAGTTACAAAAGTATAAATTCTTATTGTAGAAAATGTAAAATATAGAAAAGTTCCCAGAGACAACTGTTGTTAACATTTTCGTATATTTTCTTAACAGTGCATTTTTTTCAATGCATATTTTTCCCATGATTGTTTGTAAAATTTCTGTTTTTTAACTTAAAATATTAACCATTTTCTCATGTCATATAAATATAATTTTATATTTATTGAGTCCTGCTGTGTTAGTAGGAAACAGCAGTGAATAAGACAGACACTATTGTATGGAGCCGACTTTGCAAAAGTAAAGTAATGGCTACCTAATATTTCATTGTGTGGGATATACCATATTTATTTAATCATCATCCTATTGTTGGAAATAGTTTGTTTTTATTTCTTTTTCTTTTTTTGCTACTAGAAATAAAGCTATAGGCAATATATTTATACAGAAAGCTTTCCTCTTATTTTGGTTTATTATCTTAACCTTGTATCCTAGAAATGAAATTACTGAGTCAAAGGATAGGAACACTTTAATAAGACTCTTGATATGTATTTCTAAATGACATTCTAAAAGACTGTAACTAACCATACAAAGCAATGACAATGAATACTATACTCTTGTCATCAATGAGTAGTATCATTTAAAAAACAGTTCCTTGTTTTGGTGAACACGGCTTCTTTTTTCCCCCTAAATGTTATTTGAAGGGTGAGAGAGGAAAGACTAGTTAAAATAGTAATGTATGTCCATAGTAGAAAATACAGAGAATATAAAAAATTATAAGCGTCCTGTCATCACTTAGAGGTAGAAACATCATGATTTAATTATGGTTGAAGCTCTTTAATGTGTTCTCCTTTTATGATGTGAGCCCTGTGAGGGCTAGCACCTTGTCTCTAGCAAACCGCTATATCCCCGTTGTGCTCCATCTTGGTGGTGTCTGCCACGTATAGGCACTCAGTAAATTGTTTTTGAATGAATAAATGAACCACAGTAATATTCCAGTATATTGCCTTTTAGACTTTTTTCTTTACCTATATAAATATAGATGACATTTTTATAACTCATTAAATAATTTTAAACCTTCTTTAGTAGGCATATAATTGTTATCATATGGGTATCTCTATTTTAGGACTGTTTTGTAGTTTTTGCTTATAATTTGTACCTGATATTTCCAAGTTGGTTTCCTAACAGACTGCAGACTGCATAGTTAGGTTGAGTTTCTTAACCATATTCTGATCAAACATCTCTTTTAACCAACTTTTAGTAATTTACATAAGAGTGATTGAAAACCTTAGGGTTTACAGACAAATCACCAACATCTACCATCTGTTATATTGATTTTACCATCTATTATATTGATCTTACCTAATGAATTACATTTAACAATGTAGTGGTATTGAGAAAGATTGTTAAGAATTTCATTTTTGTATGTTACCTTTATTTTGTAAAATCAGCAAGTCCCCCATCGTTATTAAATTCATTTTCATTTTTTTTAATACTCAAGTCGAATAAATGTGGAAAAAATTAAGATCTCAGTGCTCAAAGTTCGAAAAGGCTAAAAAAAATTGTCCCTTAGTACTGAGTCTTGGGGAAAGGAAACTTGAGATAAAGATCTTCCTATTTTTGTACTGAATTTTTGTTTTTTCATCTGTAGAGTAAGTTATTTTTGTTATTCAAATCAGATTGTAAAGCAAGCTGTAGTTAGCTCCTGGATCGCTTTCCAGATGATTTCCATCTTACTTACATAGACTTTATAGAATATATTGTTATATATTAATACTTGATGAGGTAAATTGAACATAAAATATTATTTTATTTTTTCTTTAAACAGGTAATAAAAACTTTAGATCCCAAATTAAATCCAGCATCTGCTGAAATAATGCTACTTAGAAAACAGTTGTCAGAGAAAGAAAGAAGAATTGAGATTCTGGAGGTAAAATTTCAGTATTTACTCATCTCCTGGTAATTAACTGCTATCATATATTTTCCGTTAATTATCAAGTTTTGCAAGAAGTTAGAAATAGGTTTTAGTACTCGGTATGTTTATTACAAAGAATCTCAGTAGCTCACAATATTGGTCTCTGTACAGTTTATTTACCCTGTTTACATGCTGCATTGTATCGCTGTCCCTGTGTAACAGCCAAGGATATGGATATCCCTGATTTTCTAGTAAAGCCCTGTTGTAATGATCCTTTTAAAATTCTGTCCATGCGATTTTCATTCAGAAATTTGAAGAAGAAAGAAACTAATCTCACATTTTTAAAAACGGAACTGTGTTCATTCAGTTAACCAGCTTTATCTTATCCTTCTTCCTGACCTAATCTTAAACAAGCTTATCAGTTGGAATTACTGGTAAAGGAAGTACTTTCTAGATCCCAGTAAGCCCTTGAACTAAATGGGTAATCTTGATTATTAGTCTTGCAAAGTTGTGTTAGTAATGGCACGCTCTTATTAATTAGCTGTACCTTTAATTTTTAAAGTTATTTTTATGCTAGTTACATCAGCAACAACAAAGTATGTCAATATGGAATTGTATAATTGTATAATTTTTAGATTTTACAATTGGGAATATTCTAGTTTTATTTATAAAGTATTTCAAAAAACTACTCTTTTTAATACTGTGGTGATATTTTGTGTTATTTTTAAAGACAGTATAAACGTCTTCATAACAGCGTATACATGATTGCAGAGCAGTGTTGAATTCTAAATACTGGGCTTGAAATTCTTGTAATTGATAGTTGGTTTCTTTTTAGATTAACTAGGAATGCTGTGTTTCAGAGAAACACATTATATTCACTTACTGTTGTTTATACATACAAATTATTCATTTCTGAGCCAGTACATAGGGACTGCTGTAGAAATATTTTTGTTTAAAAACTTTAACACTCTTCTCTTCCCTACATCCAGAGTACACACTAACCTGATGTGTACTTGCTATAAAAACCTTTGTCCAAGTCATGTAAGAAGGACTGGATAGAGAAATCTCATGGAAGAATACTGTTAGTTCTTCAAGATCCAACTCAAGCATCAGTTCCTCTAAAGCTTCCCTGTATCCCTTAGGCAGAGTTGCTTATCTCTCCATGTGATTCTATGTGCTTTGAACTCACTGATGCATCCCACAGGAGCATTGTTTATCTTATTGGCACTTGCCAGTGTCTTGAGGGCAAAGGTTTGCCTTATCTATCTCTCTATATCCAGCATTATATCTTACATACATCAGGAAGCTAGGGTTACAGTTTTACTGGTCACTTCTTCACTTCTTCTCCTTCCACTTCAGACTCCTTATCTGTAAAATAATGACACTGAGACTGGATAATCTCTGAAATCTCAATTTCTCTGATTATTTACTTCCCAGTGAAAGCCACAATGAGAATACACACTACTGTTGGTATTTGAAATGCAGCTATGACAACCAAATGGTGCATCTAACTATAGGGCTCTGAGGAAACACCTCAGTTAAGTCACAGCATATGGGCATTCAGTATATGTGAATTCATCTCTACACACTGCACAAAGAAAAAGGAGAAAAATAACGTCCATAGCAGAGGTCATTTGGTCTCCCATTCGTCTCTGGGAGTCTATATCTGGAGTGGGTGTTAGCTGGGAGAAGGGCTCTCACCTCCCTCGTTTGGGCTTGATTCCTGTATGCTTTGTGTACCATGAACATCTTGCCTTGCCTGAAAGAAGATGCATGTGTTTCAAGATAATATATTTTTTAATATAAACCTACTATATCTGGTGATCAACCAAATTAAAAAATTACCTGTATTAGAGTAGATAGGAAATAGGTGGCAGATAAATAGGGTTGTCAGGATGACTTCAGAGATGAAAATTTGTGCAAAGTTTATGGGGGATTTTAAAGAATTTTCCTGGTTATTTTTTACCATGTCCCCTTTCTCCTCAGTCAAGATACAGCTAGATACAGCTCTACTGTTTTGTTGCCTGAGCTAGTTATTACCTTTATTTCTAGACATAGGGAACTGTAGCATAAGAATGACTTGTTTGTATTTGGAAAATGACGTTGTTCTGCCAGTCACAGATCCTGTTCTTTCCTAAAGGTCTTGTTGCATGCATTTCTGCATGATTCCATTTACGTTTTGACTGTTTTTGTGTCTCACAAATTCATCCCTCAGATTCTGTCAATAATGAAGAAATGATTCAGTTTTTATTGTTTGTGATGGTCTCTACGATTTTTAACAGTCCTCATATCTTTTTCCAGAGTGAATGTAAAGTAGCAAAATTCCGTGATTATGAAGAAAAACTCATTGTGTCTGCCTGGTATAATAAGGTGAGTTGAAATTCAGCTAATTATTAGATGTCTAGAACAGTGTTTATCAAATATTTTTGACCAAGAATCACAGAAAAAAATATATTTTATATCATTAATAAGTACATATACATCTTTATGTATATAACAGAGACAGAAGTTACCCTGACTGTACATTGCTGCCTTGCACTCAGATATTTTCTGATGTATCTTCCTGTATTTTTTATATGTTGGTCATAATCTACTAAATTGATTTTATGACTTATTAATGTGTTACCATCTTTAGTTGATGATCATGAAGTACAAGGTATAAGAATTTATATTTATTTTTGTAAATTGCTTATTTGAATTTATGCTCCATAAAAGGTTTCTGAAGAAGTGTGTAACGCAGAATCAAGTGCTTCTGATACTCAGAATTTATTTTAATATCCTCTAAAGCCCCTCAGTGTGTCCTTCACTGTGTTTGTATCCTTTTTCATCCAGGGAATACACGTCAGTATTGTCTATCTGGAAACGCTGGTGGCATATGGTGGCATAGTGGTTAAGAGCTACGTCTGCTAACCTGAAGGTCGGCAGGTGGAATCCACCAGGCGCTCCTTGAAAACTCTATGGGGCAGTTCTACTCTGTCCTGTCGGGTCGCTATGAGTCAGAATCGACTCGACGGCAGTGGGTTTGGTTTTTGGGTTTATTGTCTATCTGTCCTACCTACTAAGGAAAAAAAAAGTATAAAATAATTTGAAATGCATTTTTTTGGTCATCTTTTATTTTATTGGAAACCCTGGTGACATAGTGGTTAAGTGCTATGGCTGCTAACCAAAAGTTCGGCAGTTCACATCCACTACGTGCTCCTTGGAAACACTATGGGGCAGTTCTACTCTGTCCTATAGAGTTGCTATGAGTCGGAATCCACTCGATGGGTTTGGTGTTTTTTTTTTTTTTTTAAATCTCTGAGATATTTTCAAGAGTAGCATTTCACAGTGTATATAGTTCTTTTGGTTTATTATAATCAGCTACAATAGATAAGGCAGCTGTTACCTATTTCAGCTGCTGCTTATTTAATGAGGGAATATCATTTTACAGACTCCCCACGTGAACCCTATGGTTTACCTACATATAACTAGTTGCCCTTCCTCAAACATGTCTTGTTCTTTCATGCCACCATGCTTTTTGTCTGTGCTATTCTCTCCATTTTTTTCCTCTCATCTCTGTTAAAATCTGGGTTTAATTTAGCAGAACTTTGAAGGAAATTACTCTGTGAGGTGTTCCCAGAACCTTCCCTCATGAGTTAGTCATTAAAATCTAAGATGGGGAACTATGTAGTATTTTCTGTGTTCCTCTGTGACTTCTTGTATGTAAATCAGTGAACATAATAGAGACAAATAATACATTATTTATTCATTTTTTTCAGCATGTATTTGTTGAGCATCTACTGTATTCCATGCACTGAACTAGTTCTAGCGATACTAAATTCAGTAACATTGTGTTATTATGTGACCTAGTAAGAGAGAAGTAATGGCTTTCCTTACTAAGAAGCCCAGTAGCAGCAACCACAGTAATTTGTCATGTTTCAACATGTAGGTAGACTATCGTAAGTTTGAATGTTGCCAGTGGTTCTCAAACTTTAGCATGCGTCAGAAGACGTGTTAAAACACATATTGCTGGACCTCGCCTGTAGAGCTTCTGATTCAGCAGAGTCCAAGAATTTCTATATTGAACAAATTCCCAGTGATGCTAATGTTAATTTAGGCACCACACAGAGAGAGCACCTATTCTAAGCTTTTCTATTGTGTTGTGTCTTGTCGTAGGTGGTGGAGTGATAGCACAAACACAAAAATTTCCTTTGGAAGTTTTCCTGTTCTTACAGTTAAGCTTAATTCTAGCACATTATTTTAAGCTACCGTTTTTAATAGTTTCAGGTTTAGTGGATTAAAATAGAGAAACTAGATTTTATTCCTTTTTTTCTCCTTAGCATTACTGTATACAGATTAATTTGCTTTTCAGCCCTGATTTTTCTCCTATAAAAACGTGGAAACTCAGCTGGTGATAGGGAACCCAAGGTTAAGTAAGGATATTGTTGATGTGTTGTGAGATTGTTAACCATTGTCATAGGGCAACATTTGTAGTAACTGTTAAATGAGAAACTATGTTGTTCTATAAGCCTTCATCTTAAGTGAGAATAACAGCACAATTGGAAGAGTATAGTCAATGTCACTGAACTGTGTATGTAGAAATTTTTGAAACGGTGTATCTTTGCCTATGTGTATTTTCACCAAAAAAAAAAAGGTTGAGAATTTAGAGGGTTAATATGTTCTGGGGTTGTTAACCAATGTCATAAAACACAACGTGTACTACTGTTTCATGAGAAACTATTTGTTCCGTAAGCCTTCACCTGAAGTACAACAAAATATATAAAAAAAAAAAAAGTGGAAACTCCCAGCCTTACAGTATTGTTTTGATGATTAAATGACTTTGTATTTATGAAAAGCACTTTGTAAACTCTAAAGGCTATATAAATATTTAGTCATGTTATTTGTTTATTTTTTATTTTTCCAGAGTCTGGCATTCCAGAAACTGGGAATGGAATCTAGACTTGTGAGCGGCGGTGGTGCTTGCAAAGACTCTGGTACCTGTATCCCTGCACGGTCTTTCTTAGCACAGCAACGACACATCACCAACACCAGAAGAAATCTCTCTGTTAAAGTTCCTGCCACAACATCTGATTAAACTGCAAAGGAAAACATAAACAGAAGTGCCCTTAAAATATTTTATGCCTTTCAACTAATTACCAGGTTGAAAAGAAAATTTATAATGCTGAATATCAGCTATTTTAAAATCAAAATGCATGAAATTAATTTTGCCAGCCAACTTTGAAAACAAAGTGTAGAATTAGCAATCTCTCTTGGGGAACACATTTGAATAATTGGCAAATGTAATTAGACACACATCTTAAACACATTTGTCTTTTGAGAATATTTTACTTTCAGATTGATTTTGTATATTTTAGTTGAATGTTTTCAGTTTCATTAATTTAGTTAATTTGTAATATATAATCAGGAATATATAACTTAAAAGCATCTATTTTTATTATTAATTTTTTTTGGTCCATAGACAGTCTTGAGATAGGCACATAGAGAGCTATCCAAGGGTGATTTGTTTGACTTGATATATACAAGTTTTTACTTCTGTCCTTCTAATTTTGTCATTGATTAAGTATATCATGTCATTGATGCTAGAACTTTTGGAAGACTTGACTGTTGAAATGACTTTACCATAGTAAAAGTGAATACTGTAATTGGCAGTTTTGCAGATTCAGAATAGGTTATAGTTCTCATATGTACGTTCTATAAACAAGGGCTTATCTACAGCTTAGTTGAAATGTTACAGATGTAAAAACAAACTGACCTTTTTAAGAGGTAACTTTCTGATGGTCATCAATCTAAAAAATATACTTTGTGTGAAATGTCCACATACTTTTTAATATATTAGTGAGCAGTTTCAATAATTTCTTTTAAACATTGCAGATTATCAGGGCTTCTGCCAAAAAGAAAGACACATCATTAAATACAGAAAATACAATGAGGAAACAACTTACAATTAGTTTGATTTTGTTTACTAAGGAGTCTATCTTGCGCTGAGTTTGTTGTATTCGGTTCATTTCTACCAGAAGCTCTTGTTTGCAAAGATGTTACTCTCTCATTTATTTTGGTCATCATTTTTAAAAGTCACCACTTCGGAATTTTAATTTAGTTGTGCTAAATCTGTGCTGTTCAAAACGATAGCTGTAAACCACACGAAGCAATTAAAATTAAAAATTCAATTCCTTGGTTATACAAACCACATTTCAAATTCTCAGTAGTCACATTTCAAAATAGCTGCCTGTACTTAGTGACTACTGTATTTGACAGTGCAGATATAGAACATTTTTGTCATTGCCAAAAGTTCTGTGGACAGTGCTGCACTAGATCTTACAATAACTTAGAAACACTCTTTGGTGTTAGACCACAAAAATAAAAAGAAGAAAAATATTAGGACTATTTCAGATATAAGAAGTAGTTGTGATATAACTAGCATCCTACATTCCCTACAGTTGAATACCTTATGTTGTCATAGCCATAGTTAATCTTTTCAGTGCTGTTCAACAAATACATAGCTATCGGGGTTGGTAGACTTTCTGTAAAGGGCCAGGTAGTAAGTATTTCAGGCTTTGACGGCCATATGATCTCTGTTGCAGATCAGCTCTGTCATTATAGTGTGATAGCAGATATAGACAGTATGTAAACAAATGAGTATAGCTGTATCCCAAGAAAACTTTTTTTTTTAAAAAAACAACAACAAAAACAGATTGCAGGCCATATTTGGTCTGTTGGCCGTAGACCCCTGGTCTAGACTTTTATTTTTAGCCTTTCTTTTAAAATATGAGTATTGTTCCATTCACAGTATTATTTATTTAAATATCCAAATTTTGGGTTCTCCCCCAATAATTTTTTAATCACTGAAGATACAAGAATTTCATACTGCATTTGGATCTCTTATATTAGGTAGTATCTGTCAGGGTATTTTGTTTTATCAGGGTTACTTCTGTTGACTACCTCTTGGATTTTGATGTGTGTTATCAGTGCAGTTATATTGTTGGTTTGCGTTTTCATATGCTCTTGTAGTCTCTGCTTGCCTGTGACTTTTAGTGACATGAAATAAGCCTTTGAAAATACTTTAGCATGCTATTTAAAATTTTCTAAATATTAATGGCATTTCAGTATATTTTTGTCAACAAAAACATCTGCCCCTTTGGTATTTACTACTTGCTTATAACTGAGATATTACAAGCTTTTCAAACTCACTTTTAATGGAATTTATTGTAAAACATCAGTTTCAATAAATTAATATTTTCACAGTTCAATTGCTCATAATAAATTTTAGATTATTTGGAATTTCTGAATAATTCATGCAAATTCTGAGTAAGAACCTGAGGCTAGATCCCTCTTTCTTAATAGAGAAAAGACAAATTTTCTGATTTATCATTTTTCTAGTTGATAAGTAGAATTTAGAAAGTTTGATATGTAAGTATTTATACAAGACTAATGTTATTTAAAGTTCTATATTATTGTAATTAATCATACAGAAATTCAGGAACTGATCAGAAGTGAGATTCTTTTCCACATCTGGTTAATGTAGTGAGATCGACACCCTGTGGGTGGTAAAGCATTATAAATATTTCATCATCAACTATGATTTATACACATCTGTGTTGTAAGGGAGGCTTGAGTGCATATACTATGGAAGAAAAAGTCAACATTTATCTATCTGATTAGGAATTAAGTGGCTCAGTGATTATAAAGTAAAATTGTAGGCCAATTTGGAAATTATCTTTAGTTTTGAGCATTAGCTCTAAGATTTATATTCATTTCTCTCTTTTTAACATAAAAAGTGTATACACATATAACAATGATACTTATTCTGTGATTCATTACATGTATTGAGAAATATTTGAAGTTGATTATATTTTTCCAGTGAGTAAGGTTGTTGAACTAATGATTTATGTAAATTAAGAATTTATGACTTGTGTCTAGAAACATTAAAATGAGCATCCCTCGTTAAGATGGCATCATCTTTGATAACTTGAGTGCTAATTTAAATATTAGGTAATACTACATCTACGCCTATTTCTGTTTAGTGGCACATCTGCCCTATGAGATGGCATTTGGGCCACAGTACTGTGTGAGGTTCTCTATATGTATATTTAATGAGAAACATTCCTATGTAAAAATGTGTGTATATGGATTGTATGCATACATTCCTATTGTGAAACTGTACATTGAAAAGAAGTAGTTTGGAAATTCGTAAAGCACAATCATAAAAGAAAGTAGTATGCGTTATTAAACTTGAGTTTAAAGGTAATAAATATTTAGTTTATAAAAGGTCCTTTCTATTTTCTATGGTAAAGACTTTGACACTTGAAAAATAGAAGCAATACTTGATTTATTTTTGTAAGTACTTAGGACGTTATTTTGAACAAATGATTGTCCGATAACAATATGATAGTTGTTAAATGTTTTAAGTAAATAAACTTCCTGCTTCTGTGGTCTGATGGTTATGATGGGGTTGTAGTGGATACAAATGTACATTATTTACTGCTTTAAATAAAGGTCTTAAATATTTGGATTGATAAAGTACATTGCATTAATTTTATTCTAATGTTTTTTCCTTTAAACACATATTTGTCAACGAAAGTATGTGTAAAAGTGATTTTTTTTCCATGTTCTCCAGTTTCACCACTGTAAGCTTGACATCCTGCATTAGCATGGAACCTACAACATTTTTCTTTGGCAGAGACAGATACTTATCACTCAATATCTACTCTCCTTTTCCTTTACTAATAGAATCCCAAATTTTAGCTTGTTACATTACCATCCAGAAAATTAAAAAGAGAAAAAAAGATAAAGGAAATAAAAAAAAAAATACTTCCCAGACTTTAATACGTGTGGCCATTTGACTGAGTTCTAGCCAGCAAGATTTGTGAGTAATAGTGATGGGTGCATATTAAAACACTAGGCTTGCTTTCCCTAGTCCTCTTCCCCTCCCCGCAGCTCTAATGCTGGCCCAGAGGATTTCTTCAACCATGTGGCTGAGGGTAACACTCTCAAGCACAGTGGAATAACAAGATAGAATTTGGGTTTCTGAAACCACCATTTAACTCTATCAGCTGTGGATTTCCTGCCCAGATCTCTCTTGTTTAAGGTACTTTTTTAAAGCTACTCTATTTGGGAGTTTCTTTGTTCCAGCATCCTAACTCATTTACCAATTCTACAGGTTTGCCAAAAATGAGTTGTGAAATTGATTTATAGAAAAGTGTAGGTGTGTTCCATGCCCTATATTGTCTTAGAAAAGTTTAATTCTGTTGCTGTTAATGGATGCTCAACATTTAATAATCACATGAATGATAAAGTGAGTGTCCCATGTATGCAAGGATGGAGACAAAAGTGAAGTCCTGTTTCACTTTAGGCAGGTCTCCATGATCCCAAAAGACCACGATTGTATGAACATAACTTTCTGAATGACTTTTTGTACAATAAATGTTAGCCTTACTAACAACACACTATTTTGTGATAGATTCAGTAAGAATGATCCAGGGTTCTAAACCTGCAGTGCCCAATATGGTAGCTGCTAGCCACACTGGAAATTTAAATATCAGTTTTAATAAATTAAAGTTTGGTTCCTCTGTCACACTAGCCACATTTCAAATGTTCAAAAGCCATATGTGGCTAAGGGCTACCGCATTGGACAACGCAGATATAGAGCATCTCTATCAACACAGAAAATTCTATTGGGCAGCTCTGTTCTAGATATCTAGGTTGAATATACACATTTCACATCTCTCTCTGAAGTTCCAGGTGGTTTGGGATCACAGAAATGTAGCAGAATTAAGCTTTCAGACATCACACCGGAACACAGGGATAGGGCTGCAGTTGGACTGTGGGCTGGCTGTGGCTCCAAAGGTGAAGCAGCTCCATTTGCATCTTCTTGAACTGCAGCAACTTGCTGCTCTGTGAGTAGTAAAATCTGCAGTGTAGACCTCTTGCCCTTTGCCTTAACTCAAACATCCCCCTATTCCAATAAAGCGCCTCCACGATTTCTGAAGATGAGAGGTCCGATTTTCTAAAACTTTTGAAATCTTTGTCTCAGTGTCATTAATGTGGTCTGCCTTGTTTGTTTGTGTTTGCCCCAAAGACTTGAGTTTCTTGAGGTCAGGGGCCATGTCTGGTTCATCTCTGTTTCTTGCATAGCACTTGGCACACTGTCTTCTACACAGTCAGCAGATACGTGCTGCACTGAAGTAGGTTTGGCAATTATGGACAGAATGTTTTCTTTAGAAATCCAGTCTGAAGCTGTCCTGAAGAGCTCAGGGAGATGTAGTACAGTATCTGGATAGGCAGGGAATTAGAGCTGGGTTTTCATGTCAGTCCCACGACTCACCTGAATATATCCCTAAGCATCTTTTTTAGCTTTATCACAGGTCAGATATTTTTTATGACAGCTTTTTGAGATATTCATGTACCATACAATCCTTTTAAAATGTACAATTCAGAAATGTTTAGTGTATTCAGAGTCGTGCAACCATTGCATTACCAGTACCCGTTAATAGTCACTCCCCATTCTTTCCTCCCCACCTCCCTCCCCTGACCCCTGCTGACCTTTGGCAACCACTAATCTATGTTATATATCTGCCTATTCTGGACATTGCATATATAGAGAGTTATGTGATCTTTTGTGACGCTTCTTTCACTTAGCATAACGTTTTCAAGGTTCGTCCATGTTGTAGCATGTATCAGTATTTCATGTTATAAAATAATATTCCATTTTATGGATATACCACATCTTTTGTATTCATTCATCAGTGAATGGACATTTGGGTTGTTTCGATTTTTTGGCTATTACAAATAATGCTGCTGTGAACATCCACGTACAAGTTTTTGTGTAGACATGTTTTCAATTCTCTTGGGTAATTACCTAAAAGGAAAATTGCTGGGGCATGTTATAACTCTATGTTTAACATTTTGAGGAACTGCCAAACTGTTTTGCAAAGTTGCAGCAACATTTCACAGTTCCACGAGCAATGTATGTAAGAGTTCCAGTTTTTGCACATCCTCAACAACACTTGTTATCTTGTGTTTTTATTATTGTACCTATCCTGTTGTTGTGTGCCATCGAGTCGATTCTGACTCATAGCAACCCTATGAGTCAGAACTGCCCCATAGGATTTCTCAGGCTGAGATCTTAATGGGAGCAGAAAACCAGGTGTTTTCTCCTGTGGAGGTGCTGGTGGGTTCAAACCACTGACCTTTCGGTTAGCAGCCTAGGGCTTAACTTTTGTGCCTCCAGGGCTCCTTTTACTTATTCTAGTGGGTGTGAAATGATGTCTCTTTGTGGTTTTGATTTTCATTTCCCTAATGATTAATGCTAAAGAGCCCTGGTGGTTCAGTGATTAAAGCACTCAGCTGCTAACTGAAAGGTCAGCAGTTTGAACCCACCGGACGCTCCATGGGAGAAAGATGTGGCAGTCTGCTTCTGTAAAGATTTACAGCCTTGGAAATCCTATGGGGGCAGTTCTGCTCTGTCCTACACAGTCGCTGTGAGTTGGCATCAACTTAACAGCAGTGCGTTTGGTTTTTTTGGTAATGATTAATGAGGTTGACCATGTTTTCATGCTTATTGGCCATTCATATATCTTCTTTGAAGAAATGTCTATTCAAATACATGGCCTATTTTTAAATTGATATATCTGATTTTGTATTGTTGAATTGAAAGGGTTCTTTACAGAGTGTGAATACAAGTCCCTTGTTAGATAAATGGTTTGCATATAATTTTCTCCTATTGTGTGGGCTCTGTTCTCATTTTCTTGATGGCATTATTTGCAGCATTAAAACAAAAAAAAACAAAAAAAAAAACCTTTGCTGTCGAGTCAATTCTGACTCATAGCAACCCTATAGGACAGAGTAGAACTGCCCCATAGAGTTTCCAAGGAGTGCCTGGTGGATTCGAACTGCCGTTTGGTTAGCAGCTGTAGTACTTAACCACTATGCCACCAGGGTTTCCATTTGCCACATAAAACCTTTTAATTTTGTTGAACTACAATTTATCAATTTTTTCTTTCATTGCTTATGCTTTTGCTGCTGTATCTAAGAAAGCCCAAATCAGGAATCTTTACTATGTTTTATTCTAGGAGTTTTCTAATTTTGCACTTAATCTGTGGTGTATTTTGAAAAAATTGTTGTGTATAGTGTGAGGTAGGGGTTCAGCTACATTCTATTGCATGTGCATATCCAGTTGTCCTAGTACAATTTGTTGAAAAGACTTTTCTTTCCTCATTAAATGGTCTTGGCCCTTGTTGAAAATCACCTGACCATACCTGTAAGTATTTATGAACTCTCAGTTCTATTCCATTGATCTATATGTCTATCCTTATGCCAGTACCACATCCTTTTGATTACTGTAGCTATGTAGAAAATTTTTAAATTGGGAGGTGTGAATCCACCAAGAATCCTCCAAATCTGATCTTTTTCTTGATTGTTTTAGCTATTCTAGATCCGTTGTATTTCCATATGAATCTTAGGCCAGCTTGTCAATTTCTGCAAAAAGCTAACTGGTATTTTGATCTATCAAAATTGATCGCAGATCAATTTTGAAACCATTACCATCTTAAAGGAAACCCTGGTGGCATAGTGGTTAAGAGCTACAACTGCTAACCAAAAGGTTGGCAGTTCAAATTCACCAGGCGCTCCTTAGAAACCCTATGGGGCAATTCTGTGTCCTGTAGGGTCACTATGAGTCAGATTCGACTCTATGGCAACAGGTTTTGTGTTTTTTTTTTTTTGGTACCATCTTAAAATACTAAGATTTTTTGTACAGAAAGCCATTCAAAAAGTTATATTCGTAGAATCATGGTCTTTTGGGATATTCTGATTCATGAACATGGGATGTTGTCTTACTCTGGGTTCTCTAGAGAAGCAAAATCAGTGAAGCGTATATGTATATTTCAGTGAAGCGTATATGTATGTATATTTCAGTGAAGCATATATATATATATATATATATATACATATCAGTGTAGAACATGGACATGGTGTATAATCCTTTTTCAGTGTTGCTGTATTTGATTTGGTAGTATTTTGAGGATATTTTTTCTGTATTCATAAAGGATTTTGTTTCTTGTGATATCTTTGATTATTGTATCAGGGTAATACTGGCCACATAGAATGAGTTAGGAAGTATTCTGTTTTTTGGAAGAATTTGTGAACAATTGTTGTTAATTTGGTAGAATTCATCAGTTAAGTCATCCTGGCATAGCTTTTCCTTCTGGGAAGTTTTTTGAATATTAATTCAATCTCTTTAGTTATTAGAGGTGTATACAGGTTTTCAGTTTCCTTTTGAGTCAGTGTCTGTAGTTCGTAATTTTTTTAGGAATTTGTCTGTTTCATCTAGGTTATCTAATATATGGCTTACCATTATTCATTATATTCTCTTACAATTCTTTATTTCTCTAAGATCAGTACTGATTTTTCCTCTTTTAATCCTAATTTTAGTAATTTGCATCCTCTCTCTCTGTTTCTCTGTCAGTTTAGAGTTTTAAATTTTTTTTTAGATCTTTTTAAAGAACCAACTTTTGGTTTTGTTGATTTTCTTTGTTTTTTTATTCTGTATTTACTTCCAGTCTAATCTTTATTATTTTCTTACTTCTACTTCCTTTGTGTTAATTAGCTCTTCTTTTTCTATTAATATAGCAGGTTAGAGTATAGATTTGAGATCTTTCTTTCTTTAACTGCATCCCATAAGTTTTGGTATATTGTTTTTGTTTTCATTTATCTCAGTATATTTTCTAATTTCCCTTGTGATTTCTTCTTTGACCCATTGGTTATTTGGGAGTGTCTTGTTTAATATCTAGTGTCCTTTCATTTCAGCCTGAAGTACACCCTTTAATTTCTTTCTTTGTTGTTGTTGTTTGTTTTGTTTTTGTAGGGCAGATAAGCTACCAAAAAAATACACTCAGTTTGGTTTATCTGGTAATTTCTTAGTTTAGTCTTTGCTTTTGTAGGATAGTTTTGCTTTTCTCAGTCTTTTAATACTTGGAATGTGTCATTCCACTGCCTTTTGGCATCTTTGGTGGTAGGTGGGTAATCAGCTGATGATGTTACTGAAGATCCCTTGTACATGATGAATCATTTTTTTCTCTTGCTTCTTTCATGATTCTCTCATTGTCTTTAGCTTTTGACAGTTTGACTATGATGTATCTTTTTCTTGGTTAATTGCATGTCTTCAGATGTACCCTTCTTTGAGTTTGTTGAGCTTCTTAGATCTGCAGATTAATGTTTTTATCAAATTTGAGAAGTTTTTGGCCATTTTTCTTCAAATACTCTTTTTCTTTCTCTCTATCCTCTCCTCTGGAACTCCCATTATGCATCTGTTGTTATGTTTTATGGTGTCCCACAGGTCTCCGAGATTCTGTTCTTTTCCTTCGTTTTCCTTTCCTTATTTTCCTCAGACTAGATAATCTCAATTGCCTTATCTTCAAGTTCACTGATTCCTTCTTCTGCCAGCTCACGTCTGTTGCGGAGCCACTGAAGTGAATTTTTTATTTCAGTTACTATACTTTTCAACTCCAGAATATCTAGTTGATTATTTTTTATAATTTCTATTTATTGTCATTTTCTATTTGATAGGAAATCATTTTCATACTTACCATTACATTAATTCTTTAGACTTTTTTGTTGTTCTTTGAATGTATTTATAATAGTTGATTAAAAGTTCTTATCTAGTGTGTCCACCAACTGGGTCCTATTATGACAGTTTCTATTGACTACTTTTTTTCCTCTGTATAGGCCATACTTCCCTGTTTCTTTGCATGATCCATAATTTTTTCTTGAAAAATCGATACTTTAAATATAATATGGTAGCTCTGGAAATCAAATCCTTCCCCCCAACATCAACAGCCATGGTTTGTTATTGTTACTGATTGTTGCACTTGTTGTTACTCTCGTTTAGTGACTTTCTTGCACTAATTCAGTAAAATCGGTGTTCTTTATCATGTGCAGCCATTCAGTTCTCTTCTCTGTTGCGGTAGTGTTCAACTAACGATTGGACAGAGGTTTCCTTCAATGCTTTGAACCAGTAAGTCTCCCAGCCTTTGCCAAAGGGCTCTGTGTATGTCTTGGGGCACACCTTTAACACTCCAAGTAGTCTACAACTCTGTCTTAGCCATCACTTCCTGTTTGCATCCAGCCTCACGGTCAATCAGAGGTGAGAGATTAGAGGATGCTCAAATCTTTTCTGATAAGCACAGCCCTCTCATGGGCATGGCCTTCTAGATTCCCAGGATTTTAAAGCCCTAGTAGTTATCTACTTCCTCAGTTTTTCCTTTTAATATTCTTGTTAGTACTAACTGATATTGGCACCTCAGACCACTACAATTCAACTCCACCAGCCACTCCTTGGAAACCCTATGATGCAGTTCTACTCTGTTCTGTAGGGTCGCTGTGAGTCAGAATTGACTTGATGGCAATGGGTTTGGTTTTTGGTAAACCTATTCTACCCATTTCAGTGCTGCTTGCCTATTGGTTTTCACAGCTACCATAATTGTGAGGATGTTGCTTTTCAGGGATACTGAAAAGCTGGGGATAGGATGATGGGAATAGGGCAAGTTAAAATGCCACAAAGCTCTTTTGTTCTTACTGAAATTCAGCTGCTGTTTTTGTTGTTCTTATTTATTTGTGTTTTTTGGTTAAATAAATGCTCAGATTGTTGCCATCCTTGGTTAATTTCTAGAATTCTGGAAAAGTTGATTCTGACAAATTTTTTTACTCTTCTTAATGCTTTTATGGAGGAGATATTTGGAGATCTGCCATTTCAGAAGTGCTTCTCTCTGCAAGTGAGATTTTTGAAAGTGGAAGCAACCCTAGTAATCAATGTTCAAAGTCCACATTTTCCAGGGTTTGAAATTAAGACACATAGAGGTAAAAGGCCTGGCTGCATAGCAACAGAAAGTCTGTGGCATGTTGCAGGATGAATATTTCTGCTCTGCCTGAATCACTTGGCTGCTTTTTCACCCTAAATGTTCAGCAAACATTTTCTGAGCATCTACTGTGCCACAAACATTGTTAGGACTAAGCCTATGTGAGCAAGGTACAATCACCTCTGAAAAGCTCAGTATAATTGGAAGATTACATGGAAGTAAGCCATTAAAACTTTTGAATAAAATTCTCAGGGAATGAAGAAGGGAACAATTGAGAGAGTCAAGGAAAACATCATAAGGTAGTTATTTAAGCTGAGTCTTACAAGATGAATAGGAGTCGGCCAGATAGACATTTCTTGCAGAGAATATAGCTTATAGAAAGACATGAAGATGATAAAGGACCTGGCATGCCCAGGAATCTGATAGGAGTTTAGTAGTTTGGCAAAAGTGCTAGGAGATGTGATTAAAGAGATTACAGGTTTCAGATCACAGAAATTATGCTCAGCTGAGGAGCATGACTACCACAGATAGCTGTGCTGGCTCTACATGGTCCATCTCCAGAAGGCACCATTCACATAGACATCCCTGGGGTTTGACAGTGTGACAGCCCTACTGAAGAATTTGTAATCATTCTGTAGTCAATAAGGAGAAGAATATATGGTTCTGTGAACCCAGTGAGAAAAAGATCATATTGCCTGGGAAAAAGGTATAGAAATAAGCTCTTCAAAGGCATAAGAGCATAACTGGCAGCTTTTGACCAAAATAACCTTAATGATCATAACACCATTACTACTAGAACTTATTAGAATTAACTGTACTTCAGGCACTATGTTAATTTATATATATTTATGTATATTTTTATATATTGATTTTTTTTATTCTTCACAACAACAACCTATAATGCAGGTGTTATCAGATAGTTTAGGCTAAGTTATGCTACAGTAACAATCCAAAAATATTAGTGGCTAACAACAAAACAGACTTATTTCTCACATCATATGTCCATCTTGAGTCAGCTGTGGCTCTGCTTCATGTGTTTGTTACCCTAGACATGGGCTGACAGGAAGACCCTTATCTGGTACACTGCTGATCTCATGGCAGAGGGTAAAAGAAAAATGTTGAACCAGTAATCTGGTTATTAAGTGCTCATGGAACTGTAACTCTCATTTCATTAGCCAAAGAAAATCACATGGCCATTCCTGCATCAACAAGGTGGTGTTGTATAATCCTCCCACGAGGAGAAGGACAACAAGGAAAGGTATCCCACGGAATGATAGCAGATCTTTTGTCCAGTCATACACTCTACCACAGCAGGTGTCTTTTTCTGTTTTGTTGAATAGGAAATGGGTTCAGGAAAGTAAGGTAACCTATTCACAAGCAAAAGTTAAGTGGTAAAGCCAGGGATTCAGTTCAGGCCAGCCTAGTGCCAAAGCCCTAGTTCATCTAATTCCCCACCCTACCACCCTGGATCTTTTAATGTAGTTCTGTGTGCATCAGAGATCTGTGGTATCTTTTGACCCTTGATGTATCTGGGCAAAGAGAGGCCACTATTCTAACCCTGATTTTTAGAGCTGGCATCATCAACAAGTCAGTGCCAGCCCCGGCAAATAACCCTTTGCAGTTGACCGTTTATTCTTGCTTAGTTTAAATTCTCAGCTGTTTCCAAAGAAGAGGGAAAAGCTCTTAGCTTTTCAGAGCAGAACAAATAGCTCATGGGGAATGCACAAAAACACAGTGTGGCCCAGAAAGTACAAAACAGCCTTCCAGGGACATCAGCCTATTCTTGAGAAACAAACGTAGGGAAATGGGAGGGGTGGCCCCATCCTGGAAAGTCAGCTGGGAACTCGAAATGAAGCAGTGTGCTAAGAACAATCCTTCGCTCCTCCACTATGTTCCTTCCTCATGGCGCAGTGGTTCAGAGCTACAGCTGCTAACCAAAAGATCGGCAGTTCGAATCCACCAGCTGCTCCTTGGAAACCCTAAGGGGCAATTCTTCTCTGTCCCATAGGGTTGCTATGAGTTGGAATCAACTTGATGGCAATGGGTTTGGTTTGGGATTGGTATGTTCCTAAAGGATTAAAATAGACATCGACATCAGGACTAGGAAACAGATCACTGGGGTGAGGTGACTAGGACAGAGGAGTAGTAGCAGAAATCTGATTTCTGGTGACCAGTAAAATCTAGCATCGGCTCACATTGATTCTACTTTATTTTGTTTATTACTGTTTATTGAGCCCTACAATATTCTAGGCACTGTTCTTAATACTGTGAATGCAGTGGTGAATAAGACAGATACTATTCCTGCCCTCAAGGACTGCATTAGTTAGCTCTTGCTGTGTAACATTGTGCCTTAAAACTTAGTGGTTTAAAACAATGACCATTTAACTCACAAATCTACAGGTTAGTGATTTTGGCTGGGCTCAGCCGGGCAGCCCTTCTTGTCTCAGCTGGGCTCAGTCATGCATCTGCATTGAGCTGCTCTATACACTTGGGTTCAGCTGTTCTCAGATGACCTTGTGCACAGCTCTGTGAATGGCTAGCTGATAGGGCAGTGTGACAGAGTGATGAAGCCGTGTGTTTCTCATCATCTGGCAGGTTAGCATGTGTGTGTTTATATGGTGATAGCAAAGTTCCCAAGGAGCAAGTGGAAGCTTACAAAGTCTCTTGAAATTTAGCAAAGTCACTTCCTCCACATTCTATTGGTCAAAACAGGTCACCAGGTCAGATTGAAGCGAAAGGTAAATAGATCCCATCTCTTGTTGGGTGGAGCTGTAAATTCACATTAGAAGGGGTGTGGAACAGGGAGGGGGATAATTGTGGCCATTTTTGGCCACTATTACAGATTGTTTTAGCAGTTTACTGTTGAGTCGACTCTAAATCATGACAACCTCATGTGTGTCAGAGTAGAGCAGTGCTACATAGGGTTTTCAGTGGATGATTTTTCAGAAGGAGATCAGCCGGCCTTTCTTCTGAGGAGCCTTTGGGAGGACTCAAACCTCCAGTCTCTTGGTTAGCAGCCAAGCACATCTGTACCACCTAGAGAGTCAGATAGTCTTAAGTTCCATAAAAAATACCATGGGGTGATAAGACTTCTGTTTCATGTTATGACAGATTAACTGGTACTTTACTAGTCCTTCCACTATAAACAATCAGAATAGTGGACAAAGTAAATATGTTTTCAAATACTGGAAAACTGTCAGTGCAGGATCACAGTCCTCTGAGTCCCAAGAGAAAGGAACAAATGAGGTGAACTCTGCAGTATCTCTGGCTTTTTGCCTGGAGGCATTTACTGGACTCCATAACAAGAAAGGGATACCAAGCACAACATGGTAGCCTTGGTGTGTTGAGAAAATGGAGATTGGAGTTTAGGGAGACTAAGGTGGGTGGAATTTTCAGTGCAACAAAACAGAAAAGAGAAAGCTGTATCAAGAAATAGCTCCATAAATCTTCATAAAGATCAACTAAATACTAAGCCGTTAATGTGTAGCATGTGATACCATGAGGCTGGGAAAAGAACAACAACTAGGGCTAAAGCAGCTATCAGGGTTAACAGCTACCATAGCTTGCATAAAGTTAGAAATATTTGAGTTCTGACCAAACAGACTGGAGAGACCTTGCTGAACCCTTCAGGTGACCAGTAGAGACTCCAGAAAGGTGACTCTTGAAAGACCTAAAATAAAAGATACTGTAGACTCACCCTACCAAAGCTTTAAAACAAGCCTTAATCCTGAATAGAGCAGGAGAAAGGTGGGGTGCAGAACTCAAATTCTAGGAAGAAGACCAGACTTAATGTTCTGACTGAGACTGGAGGAACCGCGGAAAGCGTGGACCCTGGATTCTCTATTAGCCCAGAACTGAAACAGTTTCCAAAGCCAACTCTTCAGACAGGGATTGGACTGAACTGTGGGACATAAAGTGATACTTGTGAGGAGTGTGCCTCTTAGGTCAAGTAGATACAAGAGACAAAACAGGCAGCTTCTGTCAGGAGGTGAGATGGGAAGGCAGAGACGGTTAGGAGCTGGTTGAATGGACATGGGGAATCAGGGGTAGAAAGGAGGAGTGTGCTGTCACAGTATGGGGAAAGCAATTAGAGTCACATAACAATGTATGTATAAATTTTTGCATGGGAAAAAATGAAAAAAATAATAAACCTTATAAGAATCAAGCTGTTCTATAGGTAGATTAACTGCCTGTCAACTTCAAACTCAACCCCACATCACACCACATACAAACATTAACTTAAAATGGATCAATGACCTAAATATAACAGCTAAAACTATAAAACTTTTAGAAGAAAACATAGGGGTAAATTTTCAGGACCTTGTATTTGACAATGAAGATTTAGATACAACACCAAAAGCAGGAGCAACAAAAACAAAACAGATAAATTGGATTTCATTTGAAAATGGTAAACTTTTGTGCATCAAAAGACATCATCAAAAAAGTGAAAAGATAACCTAAAGAGTGGTAGAAAATATTTGGAAATAATACATCTGATAAGGGTTTAATATCTAAATATATTAAAAACCCCCACAAGTCAACAACAAAATGACAGCCCCATAAAAAAATGGGCAAAGAATTTGGATATTTCTCCAAAGAAGATATACAAATGTCCAATGAACATATGAAAAGATGCTCAACATCATTAGTCATTAGGGAAATGCAAATCAAAACCACAATGAGATACTACTTCACACCCACTAGGATGATGATTATCCAAAAAATGGAAAATAACAAGTGTTGGTGAAGATGTGAAGAAACTGGAACCTTTGTTCATTGCTGGTGGGAATGTAAAATGGCACAGCTACTGTGAATAACAGTTTGGCAGTTCCTCAAAAGTTAAACATAGAATTGTCATATGACCCAGCAATTCCACTCCTGAGTATATACCCAAAAGACTTGAAAGCAGGGACTCAGATACTTGTACACCATTGTCCACTGCAGCATTATTCGCAATAACCAAAAGGTGGAAACAACCCAAGTGTCTATCAACAGATGAATGGATAAACAAAATGTGGTATATATGTACAATGGCATATTATTTTGTCATAAAAAGGAATGAAGTTCTAACACATGCTTCGACATGGATGAGCCTTGAAAACCTTATGCTAAATGAAATAAGCCAGACAAACGAGGGCAAAATGTTATATGATTCCACTTATATAAAATATCTAAAATAGGCAAATGCATAAAGACAGAAAGTAGATTGGTGATTACCATGGGTTGGGGGCAGGGAAAATGCAATTAATCCTTAGTAGGTATAAAATTTTCATTTAGGGTGATGAAAGAGTTTTGGAAACAAATAGTGGTGATGGTTGCACAACGTTGTGAGTGTGAAAATGTTTTTATGTTGTGTGTATCTTATCAATAAAAAACACTCTTGAAAGGAAGACAACAATGCAAACACTCGACAATGTAAAATTTACGTAGTCAATCCATAATTACTAGATATGTAAAGAAGTAGGACTATGTGACCCATAATCAAGAGAAAAATCAGGCAATAGAAAAAGATGCAGAAATGATGAATTATCAGATAAGACCTTTAAAATGGATATTATACAATCAAACACTTTGAGAGACAGAGTAGCAGGTGTAGGGGTCTAGGGAGCATGCTTTCAGGGGACATCTAGGTCAATTGGCATAACAAAGCTTATTAAGAAAATGTTCTGCATCCTACTTTGGTGAGTGGCTTCTGGGGTCTTA
>NW_004443939.1:5706891-5716929 GCF_000243295.1 Trichechus manatus latirostris
CAATGATCGCCCTGACAGGGAACACAACAGAGAGTCCCTGATGGAGCAGCAGAAAGGTGGGGTGCAGAACTCAAATTCTAGGAAGAAGACCAGACTTACTGGTCTGACTGAGACTGGAGGAACCCTGGAAAGCATGGCCCCTGGATTCTCTATTAGCCCAGAACTGAAACAGTTTCCAAAGCCAACTCTTCAGACAGGGATTGGACTGAACTGTGGGACATAAAGTGATACTCGTGAGGAGTGTGCCTCTTAGCTCAAGTAGATATAAGAGACCAAACAGACAGCTTCTGTCCAGAGGTGAGATGGGAAGGCAGAGATGGTTAGGAGTCAGTTGAATGGACATGGGGAATCAGGGGTGGAAAGGAGGAGTGTGCTGTCGCAATATGGGTTGAGCAATTAGGGTCATATAACAATGTATGTATAAATTTTTGTATGGGAGACTAACTTGAAATGTAAACTTCATGTAAACTACAACAATAAAAAAAGTTTGAAAAGAAATGTTTGCTGAGCAAAAATAAATAAAATTGATTATATATGTATATATCTAAGGATTTAAAGGAAAACATGAAAATAAGAGAAATATAAACTTTTAAAAAGAACCAATTTGTACGTCTAAAGTGGAAAAATATAATACATGTAATAAAAAAATGGATGGGCTTAACGGCAGATAGATACTGTATAAAAAGAAAAGAAGTGAACTTGAAAACAACTTAACAGGAACTATCCAAACTGAAGAAAACAGAAGGAAAAGGCTGAAAAAAAATTAGCAGAACCTCAGTGACCACTGGGTCAATATCAAGTGGTCTAAAATATGTGATTGAAATCCCAGAAATGGGGGGGGGGGTGGCTTAATAAAAATATTTTAAGAAATAATGGCCAAAAATTTTCCAAATTAAGCCCACAGATCCATGAAACTCAATAAAACACAAAACTATACCCAGGCACATTATAATCAAATTTCTGAAAATTAATGATAAAGAAATCTTAAAAACAGCCAGAGGAAAAACAGACTCATAATAAATAGGGGAACAAAAACATGAGTTATTGTGGACTTTTAATCAGAAACAATGTAAACCAAAAAAGATGGAATAGCATCATCAAAGTGCTAAAAAAGAAAAAAAACTATTAATCTAGAATTCTATATCTGGTGAAATTATTCTTCAAAAATACATTCTGAGACTCTTTCCACCTCCCCTCCTACAAAAAAGAAGAAAACATGGAAAGAATTCAGGACATACATAATGTATTGCACTGATTCTCAACAGTGATGAGGTGGAGTGTGTGGACAACCTGGGGGACTTTAGCAACACATATCCCTCCTCTGAAGATGGTTAATGCAGTGATGAAAGTGATGAAAAATGTTATGATGCTGTATATATTTGAACAAATTTGCTTTGGATTTTGGTGTCCATTCCCTAGTGGGGACCACTATTGTACATATGTTTATTTATATGTTTACAATTCCCCACTTCCATCATCACTAGACCATAAGCTCTAAGAAGGGATGGACTCATACCTCTCCTTGTTAATTACTGTATATCAGGCATATGATATGCATTCAATACGTATTTGTTGAATTGACTTGAAAATACTATTAACGTGAGGTTTGGTTCCAAAGTACACCGTCTATTCTTTCCAAGCAGGAGAAACTATTCCTAAGGTTTTTAATTTTTTTTTTTTATTTTCACATTTTGGAAGACACCACAAGAGTATGTGGGTACTGGAGAGACAATGCAATTTTACCAAATAAGAAAATATTAACTTATTAGCCATATAGTGTGATGCTGCCATACATTCAAAGCTAATCAGAATAAAACAGAGGAGTATCCTCTTTACAAATATATTTCGAACTCTTCTTTCAGAGACTTAATGACAGAAAAACAAGCTCATATGTGGCAGTTTGCTTCCGTAAAGATTTACAGCCATGGAAACCCTATGGGGCAGTTCTACTCTGTCTTATAGGGTCGCTATGAGTTGGAATTGACTCGATGGCACACAACAACACAGGGACTCCAAAGCACACAGAGTGCTACCGAATGTGGAGCCTTTATGGCTGCCTTCTTAGGGAACCCCAGGGTCCAACTTCTAACTCTTCTCAACCATCTTGCACCACTTTGAATGAACTGAGCTCTATCAACAAGCCAGAAGGTAATACAAGTTTAAGGAAGGAGGAAGCAGATCATAGCTCTAACTTTTATGATGTGCTTTTATGGTTTGCAAATCACTTTATTTACATCCATTATTTCCTCTGATTCTTACAGCAACTGTTTTTAGGGGAGGAGTCACTTCTTTTCATTTTCTGGATGAAAAGGCAAATCATTTAGAATGGAAATTACCTGCCTAAGGCTACATCAGAGGAGATGGCAGAGCTGGGATTTGGATTCCATTTCGTCTGAGTCCAATTACTGTGATCTTTCCTCAGAGTCACTTCTGTTCTGTTCCCTCACTTCTGAGCAGGCACTGGTGTCTTCAGAACATGTTTCATGTTTCTTCTTGCTTTTTTCCTGCTCCTTCCCCAGCAGCATCAGGCTCTAGGAACATCACAGAGGCGGTGGCTGACAGGGGAAATAGTGGTGCCCATCCTGAACTTCAAGGTCAGCTTCTCATTGGCTGGGGTCCTGAAGGTAAATTTTTGTATAAGGGAAGTGAAGAAAATAAACAGCTCAGACCTGGCCAACTGTTCTCCAAGGCAAACTCACTTTCCTGAAAGGCAAAAACCTAAGATTGAATTATCTTCCCTGGTGGAGGGTGTGCCTGGCAGGGATTGAAATCCTCTCCCCCATCCTGCCAAACCTGAGCAGAGGAAGGACCTGCTAGTCCCCAAGGCTTTATTTACAGCGACTCCTTTAAGTCTGACAACCACCTGGGTAAACTAAGGCACAGAAATAAGTCCAGATCGTAAACTCAAATGCCTCCAAGGGTCAGGCAGGGGAAGCACAGGATTGAAGGTGCGGGGTGTTGAACAATAAGGAGGCCTGGGTTGATCTAGAAAGTGGATGTCTAGCCTAAAGTCTTTCAAAAATTAACAACAATAACAAAAGCAGACAACAAAACAATGACAAACTCTGCGTTAAAATTTTCAATCCTTGAAGGAAACTCTCAAAGGTACAAACAAGTAAATGTCAGAGCAGTAGTTCTAAAGTGCGAGGCATCTCTACTGGGTAGAATAGTGTCCCCCCAAATTTATATCCTCCCCAGAAACTCAGAATATGACCTCTGTTTTTAATAGGGTTGTAGCAGACGTAATTAGTTAAGATGAGGTCATACTGGAATAAGGTGGGCCATCAATCCAATATGACTGGTGTCCTTATAAGACACACACACAAGGAAAACTGCCACGTGACAATGGAGACAGACACTGAAGTGCCAAGGATTGCAGAAAATTACCAGAAGCTAGGAGAGAAGCATGGAACAGACTGTCCCTCAGAGCCCTCCAGAAGGAAATAACCTTGCCTACACCTTGATTTCGGACTTCTAGCTTCCAGAAATGTGAGAATAAATTTGTGTTGTTTTATGACACACAGTTTGTGATACTTTGTCCAAGCAGTCCTAGAAAACAAATACAGCATCTTTCCCCTATATCACGGTTTCCTCCTTAATTACTGGGGACCTCACTGACATGGATGATCCTCTCCACTGGAATAGCCTCCCTGACTCTCACAGCAGTCCTCCTTACACAGAGGTCCTTCCCAAATAAGGGCCTCTGCTTCTAATGTTGAGCTCAAGGCTGATCCTTCTTTCCATAGTTCACACGTGTCACTGCCCTGGCCATCTCCCACTTCCTGAAGGATGGAGATCCAATTCAAGTCCTCCCACTTTCTAGCCATATGATTTGGGGCAAATTAAGTAATCTTTCTAGGCATATAGTGAAAATGTGTACGTGTGTGCGCTTACAATGAGAACTGTATTTTACATATTGTGTAGACTGCAAGCTGAATCCAAATAGACCAGATCATTTACTAATTTATACAGAAAAATAAATCTTCTAAAATGTAGCTTTGATAATAATAAACATTCTAGTTGTAAAATAGCTTATCATTAAATTGGTCTGGAAAATTAGTATGACAGACTTTTTTCTTATAGTTCCATCAGAAGTATATTTAATTTTGGGGGACTTCCGGGCAACACGGCACTATAGACAGAAGCACCACACTGTCCCTCCACAGCAAAGATCAGACAAACCAAGCCGAACAGAGAAAACAGCAATCCTGAAACCCTAAGCATCAAATGAAGAGATAAAGAACTCAGCCAAGCACCGAATGGAATAAGAAACTTACAGAGAACAGAGAGTGAGGAGAGATACATGCAGAGGTCCCCTATCAGCTAAAGCAGCACAGATCCACCATCTTGGACTCCTATCAGAGATTGGTGAACAGGGGGTACAGGAAAGCAGCTTCACGGAGCTTCCAGCAGGAGACAGAACAACCAATAACCAGCAATATATGATTTCCCACCCCCCACCATTCTTCACCCCCACTCGGCCTCCTCTGTTTCCTGCGGCCACAGTCTCTTAGGCAGGAAGCACTGGCTGCTTGGATTCCACCCGCCTGCACTGGCTGACTCCCTGAGTGCCATTTGTTGGTTGCTGGTGTTGCTTTTTTCTGCTTCTTTTGATTTCTTCCATACCTCTCACCACCTCCCCCTCCTTTCTCTCAAATACCTTGCTCTGTGTGCCATCTTTGCTTGTTCCTGAAAGGCTGTGAATCTCCGACTGAATGCAAAACTGCTTCCCGGTCAGTGCTGCCACACTGGTGGGATCTGGGGCTTTTTTGTTTTGCTTTGTTTTCTTTTTCTTTCTTGAATTGGGAGCACGTTCTAGCTGGGCAGTACTGCGTGACTTGGGACCTACCCCCTCAGTTTGCTCAGGCACACAGAAGGATCCCTGAGGACATTTCTCTTTTCTTGGCTTTTTTTTTTTTTGGGGGGGGTTTCTTGTTCTTTTTTTATTTGTTTGTTTTATTTTCTCTCTTTTTCCCTTTTTGTCTTTCTTCATTACTCAGTTTCTTGTCTCTCTATACTTACCTTCTCTTCCTGTTTCCTGAATACCTGGCACTGAGAAACACCTCTACCCCTTCTAGCCAGGCTGTACTTCATGGCCTGGTAGCAACTTCCCTAGAACTCGCAGCCGCACTGTTGGAATCCCTGGGGGCTTTTCTTTTATTTTTTCTTTCTAATTTTTATTTATTCATTTTTTTCTTCTCCTTTTTGTTTTTCTCCATTTCTTAGTCTCTCATCTCTCCACTCCAACAGCAAGCTCTGCTAGCACTCTTTTTTGTTTGTATGTATGCTTTTGGCTCCCATTCCTGTATCCTCTCTTTCCTCTTTCTCATACCTATCTTAGCTCCACACATCACAATCCCCCCCCCATCCTACTTATCTGCACCGTGCACTGAACAGCACACCCCCAAACAGCACAGGCACGGCCTACCAAAACCTGCCCTACACTGATTCCTGACCCACCCTGTTGGCCATAGTAGGTGCCACAAACAACCCATCCCAGCAACTCCTCTTCAGCTAAACCTGCCCTGCTATACCATATCTAACTGAATGACACTGCCAATTGGAGAAGGAGGTGAAAAGTATCGTGCCCACAGATGAGCAAACAACAAAGAACACACAGTGAGCCTGCTCAGACATAGCCAAATAAAACAAAAGCAGTATGAAACAAACAAATCTACAATCAATACACGAGGAAAATAACTACTGAATGTTCCAAAAACAGCAGACAGTATCAAAACATTTACAAAAACAGGACAGGATGGTTCCAGTAAGTGTCCAAATTAAAACACCAGATGACTTTCCAGTAGAAGAAAAGGCACTAGAACTACCTGATAGGGAATTCAAATCTTTAATATTCAGAGCTATCCAAGAATTGAAGCAAAAAGCAGACAAAAATGAGGAAAAAATAAAGAAATTCACGGAAAAGGCAGACAAATTCATGGAAAATAAAGACAAAAAATGGAAGAATTCAGGAAAATAATGCAGGAACAAAATGCCAAAATAAATTCACAATAAGAAATCATACAGAAACAACAATTAGAAATCCAAAAGGTAAACAAGATTTCAGAAATGGACAGTGTCATAGAAGAGCTGAGGAGCAGGCCTGAAACAGTGAAGACAGGATCAGAGAAATGGAAGACAAACACTTGGCTACAACTCTGTTTGAGGAAAAATCAGAGGAAAAAAAAAAAGAGAAGAAAAATGAAGAGACCCTAAGAATTATGTGGATACAATCAAAAGGAAAAATTTTCGAGTGATTGGCATTCCAGAACAGGGGGAGAAAACAGAAGACACAGAGAGGATCATTGAAGAGCTGCTGACAGAAAACTTCCCCAGTATCATGAAAGATAAAAACCTGGCCATCCAAGAACCTCAACGAACCCCATATAGGATAGACCCCAAAAGAAAATCACCAAGGCATATCATATTCACACTCACCAAAACCAAAAACAAACAAAGAATCCTGAGAGCAGCTGGAGAAAAACAAAAAGTCACATACAAAGGAGAAACAAGACTAAGCTCAGATTATCTGGCAGAAACCATGCAGGCAAGAAGGCAATGGGATGACATGTATAAAACCTTGAAAGAAAAAAATTGCCAGCTAAGAATAATATATCCTGCAAAACTCTTGTTCAAATATGATGGTGAAATTAGGACATTTCCAGATAAACAGAAATTAAGGGAATATGTAAAAACCAAACCAAATTTACAAGAACTATTAAAGGGAGTCCTTTGATCTGAGAAGAAACAACATCAGCTCACAGGCTGAATCTAGGACACAAGATCGTACCAGCCAGATACGAATCTAGGAAATGAACTCTCAATGACTATCTACAACCAAAAGAAATACAACAGGGAATCAGACAAGTTAATCTGTAAATGACAACATCAGAACAATACAAGAGGGACTAAACAGTGTAGCTTTAGAACCTTCTAATGGAGAGGAAGGCAAGGCGATACCAAGTAATACTAGATTGCTTCAAACTTAGAAAGATAGGGATAAATTTCACGGTAACCACAAAGAAAGTTAACAAACCTACTCATCAAAATAAAGAGGAAAAAACATAAAGTTTCAGTAAAAAAAATCTACAAAAACAAAAGAAATGAAAAAAAAAAAAAAACCCACAAAGAAAAGGAATTCAGCACAGGAGAGTAAGAGGAACAAAGAAAACGTCAACACTGCAAAAAAAAAAAAGCACTACAAAATGACAGCAATAAACTCACACCGATCAATAATTACACTGAATGTGAATGGCCTATATGAATCCATAAAGTGACAGAGAGTGACAGAATGGATAAAAAAACAGGATCCATCAATATGCTGTCTACAAGAGACACACCTTAGAAATAAAGACGTAAATTAATTAAAAATCAAAGGATGGAAAAAAATATATCAAGCAAACAACTACCAAAAAAGAGCAGGAGTGGCAATACTAATCTCAGATAAAATAGACTTTAAAATGAAGTATACAATAAAAGACAAAGAACACTATATAATAATTAATGGGTCGAGCTACAAGAAAATCCAACACCTCTACAAAAAAAAGACAACTAATCCAATTAAAAAATGGGCAAAGGAAATGAACAGACACTTCACCAAAGCTGACATTCAAGCAGCCAACAGACACATGAGGAAATGCTTGCGATCCTAGCCATTAGAGAAATGCAAATTAAAACCACAATGAGATACCATCTCACCTCGACATTACTGGCATGAATCAAAAAACCTGGAAATAAAAAACAGTGGAGAGGCTGTGGGAAGATTGGAACTCTTATGCACTGCTGGTGGGAATGCAAAATGATACAACTATTTTGGAAAATGATATGGTGCCTCCTTAGAAATCTAGAAATAGAAATACCATACGATCCAGCAATCCCACTAGTAGGAATATATCCCAGAGAAATAAGAGCCATCAACGAATAGACATATGCACACCCATGTTCATTGCAGCATTGTTCCCAATAGCAAAAAGATGGAAACAACCTAGATGCCCGTCAACAGATGAATGGATAAAAAACTATGGTACATACACATAATGGAGTATTATGCAACAATAAAGAACAGTGATGAATCTGTGAAGCATCTCATAACATGGATGAAACTAGAGAACATTATGCTGAGTGAAATAAGTCAATCACAAAAGGGCAAATATTGTATGAGACCTTTACTGTAAAAACTCAAGAAAAAGTTTACACACAAAAAGAAACAATCTTTGTTGGTTACGAGGGATGGGAGGGGTGGGGGGTGGAATACTAAATAGACAATAGATAAGTGATAACTTTGGTGAAGGGAAAGACAGTACACAATACTGGGGAAGCCAGCACAAATTTGTACAAGGAAAGGTCATGGAAGCTCCATAGACACATCCAAACTCCCTGAGGGACTGAATTGCTGGATGGAGGGCTGTGGGGACCATGGTCTCAGGGAACATCTAGCTCTATTAGCATAACAGTTTATAAAGGCAATGTTCTACATTCTACCTTGGTGAGTAGCGTCTGGGGTCTTAAAAGCCTGTGAGAAGCCATCTAAGATACTTCAACGGTCTCACTCATTCTGCAGCAAAGGAGAATGAAGAAAACAAGAAACAAGGAAAAGATTAGTCCAAAGAACTAATGGATCACAACTACCACAGCCTCCACCAGACTGAGTCCAGTACAACTAGACGGTGCCCGGCTACCACCACTGACTGCTCTGACTGAGATCTCAACAGAGGGTCCCAGACAGAGCTGGAGAAAAACGTAGAACAAAATTCTAACTCACAAAAAAAGACCAATCTTACCAGCGTAACAGAGACTGGAGAAACCCTGAGAGTATGGCCCCCAGACACCCTTTTAGCTCAGTAATGAAGTCACTAGAAGGGAGAGTGTTGACATGTTGTGAGGTTGTTAACCACTGTCATAAAACAATATGTGTACTAACTGTTTAATGAGAAACTATTTGTTCTGTAAACCTTTAACTAAAGTAGAATAAAAAAAAAAGAAAAAAAAGTATATTTAATTTTCAAAACAGAGAAGAATGCAATTTAAAAGACTACTTTCAAACAAAACTTTTTGGGTGGTAGCATCACCAAAATGGCTTCCTGTACATTATGATTCTTTACTTTCCATAATGGGCCTTTTATTTTGAAATACTTTCAAATGTACAGAAAACTTGCAAGAACAATGCAAAGAACTTATTTCTCCTGAATTATTTGAAAGTAAGTTGACTACATTATCTGTGAAATCTTAAGTATGCATTTCCTACGAACAAGGCATTCTCTAACATAACCACATGTGATGGTTAAGATTGTATGTCAACTTGGCTAGGCCATGATTCTCAGTGTTTTGGCAGCTGTATAATGTTGTTATCACTTCCGTATTGAAATTTTTTTTTGTACTTTAGATGAAGGTTTACTGAACAAATAGTTTCTCATTAAACAATTAGTGCTTATATTGTTTTATGACAATGGTTAACAACCCCACAACATGTCAACACTGTCCCTTCTTGACTTTTGGTTCCCTATTACCAGCTTTCCTGTCCCCTCTTGCATTCTAGTCTTTGTCCGTGGACTGTTGTGCCCCATTAGTCTCGTTTTGTTTTATGGGGCTGTCTAATCTTTGGCTGAACGGTGAACCTCGGGAGTGACTTCATTACTGAGCTAAAGGGGTGTCCAGAGGCCATACTCTTGGGGTTTCTCCAGTCTCTGTCAGGCCAGTAAGTCTGGTCTTTTTTTGTGAATTAGAATTTTGTTCTACATTTTTCCCCAGCTCTGTCCGGGACCCTTTGTTATGATCCCTGTCAGAGCAGTCAGTGGTGGAAGCCAGGCACCATCAAGTTGTACTGGACTCAATCTGATGGAGGCCGTGGTAGTTGTGGTCCATTAGTCCTTTGGACTAATCTTTCCCTTGTATCTTGTTTTCTTCATTCTTCCTTGCTCCTGAAGGGGTGAGACCAGTGGAGTATCTTAGATTGCCACTCACAGGCTTTTTTTTTTTTTAATTGTACTTCAGGTGAAGGTTTACAGAACAAATAGTTTCTCATTAAACAGTAGTACACAT
>NW_004443939.1:5717499-5724158 GCF_000243295.1 Trichechus manatus latirostris
CCTCTGTTGTGATCCTGGTCAGAGCAGTCAGTGGTGGTAGCCGGGCACCATCTAGCTGTACTGGACTCAGTCTGGTGGAGGTCTTGGTAGCTGTGGTCCATTAGTCCTTTGGACTAGTCTTTTCCTTGTATCCTGTTCTCTTCATTCTCCCTTGCTCCTGAAGGGATGAGACCAGCGGAGTATCTTAGATGGCTGTTCACAGGCTTTTAAGACCCCAGATGCTACTCACCAAGGTAGAATGTAGAACATTGCCTTTATAAACTGTGTTATGCTAATTGAGCTAGATGTTCCCTGAGACCATGGTCCCCACAGCCCTCCATCCAGCAATTCAGTCCCTCAGGGAGTTTGGATGTGTCTATGGAGCTTCCATGATCTTTCCTTGTACAAAGTTGTGTTGGCTTCCCCAGTATTGTGTACTGTCTTACCCTTCACCAAAGTTATCACTTATCTATTGTCTATTTAGAATTCCCCCCCCAACCCCTCCCATCCCTCGTAACCAACAAAGATTGTTTCTTTTTGTGTGTAAACCTTTTCATTAGTTTTTACTGTAGTAGTCTCATACAATATTTGTCCTTTTGTGATTGACTTATTTCACTTAGCATAATGTCCTTCAGTTTCATCCATGTTATGAGATGCTTCACAGATTCATCATTTTTCTTTATCGTTGCATAATACTCCATTATGTGTACGTACCATAGTTTTTTATCCATTCATCTGTTGATGGGCATCTAGGTTGTTTCCATCTTTTTGCTATTGTGAACAATGCTACAGTGAACATGGGTGTGAATATGTCTAGTTATGTGACGGCTTTTATTTCTCTGGGATATATTCCTATGAGTGGGATTGCTGGATCGTATGGTATTTCTATTACTAGCTATCTAAGGAAGCGCTATGTCATTTTCCAAAATGGTTGGATCATTTTGCATTCCCACCAGCAGTGCATAAGAGTTCCGATCTCCGCACAGGCTCTCGAACATGTTATTCCTAGTTTTTTTTTATTCATGCCAGTAATGCCGAGGTGAGATGGTATCTCAGTGTGGTTTTAACTGCATTTCACTAATGGCTAGTGATCTCGAGCATTTCCTCGTGTGTCTGTTGGCTGCTTGAATGTCTTCTTTGGTAAAGTGTCTGTTCATTTCCTTTGCCCATTTTTTAATTGGATTATTTGCCTTTTTGTTGTAGAGGTGTTGGATTTTCTTGCAGATGTTAGAGATTAGACCTTTGTCTGACTTGTAATGTCGAAAATTTCTTTCCCAGTCCATAGGTTCTCTTTTTACTCTTTTGGTGAAGACTTTTGAAGAGCATAAGTGTTTAATTTTTAGAAGATCCCAGTTATCTGGCTTATATTCTGGAGTTTGTGTGTTGTTGAAATTTGATATGTGATCACCTCCATGATGTAATCTTCTGAGTGGTACCAGTGGGGGCAGGGTCTGTGGTGGCTTACTGCCCCCTAAGCCTTCATCTCTCTGCCCTCTGCCAGCTATTTCCTTCCTTTTCGCCTTGCCAAGGTTTTTGGCTTGTTCTGGACCCAGCAGCTGTCTCTTGTCGTCTTACCTCCAGTTGTTAGGACTTGAGCCAGCAGCTTACCTGTCGATCTTGGAATTTGTTGATCTTCACAGCCTGAGAGTAAGAGTCCTGTTCCCCAACTTGCTGATCTTAGGGTCACCAGCCCCTGCAGCTACATGAATCAGGAGAAACTTTGCAGTCTTGTCTGCTGATCTTGGAATTTTTCGACCTTTAAAGCCTGTGAGCGGGATCCCTATTCTCCGACCTACCGACCTTGGGTTTGTCAGCTTCTGCGGCTGCGTGTACTGGGAGAGGCCTCTACCCTGATCCACGGACTTGGGACATTCTAGCCTCTACAATCACATGAGCTGTTTCCTTGATATAAATCTCTGTCTATATATATTTATATGCTTTACTGGTCTTGCTTCTCTAGAGAATCCAGCATAAGACACCACATACACAATCAAAGTCAGAAAATAAACACTGATGCTTTACCACCATCTTATCCTCAGATTCCATTCAAGATTTGCCATCTGTCCCAATAAAATCCTTTATTATAGAAGGATCCAGTTCAGAATCACATGTTGCATTTAGCTGTCATGTCTCTTCAATCTCTTTCTGTCTAGAATAATTCTTCGTGTCTCCTTAACTTTCATGACTTTTACATTTTTGAAGATTGTTGTTGGGTGCCATCGAGTTGATTCCCACTCATAGTGACCTCATGTGACAGAGTAGAACTGCCCCATAGAGTTTTCTTGGCTGTGATGTTAATGGGAGTAGATCTCCAGGTCTTTCTCCTGTGGAGGGGCTGGGTGGATTTGAACTGCCGGCTTTTTGGTTAGCAGCTGAGCGCTTAGCCATTGTGCCACTAGGGCTCCTTTTTTACAGACCTGTTTTTTTGTAAAATGTCTCTCACGTTTCCTCATGATTACATTCAGGTTGTTGGCTATGCATTTTTGGTAGGAATATCACCAAAGTGATGTTATGTGCTCATCATTGCATCTTATCAAGTGGTAATGATTTTTATTTATTTTATTTATTTTGATGCTCAGGATACTTCAGGTTTGGTCATTGGATACCAGTTCAAGCCAGTTGTTTCCTTACTTTCTGCCACAATAAAATGGTCTAGGATCATTTTACATTTTCCTTTCCTTATCCCTGGAATTAGTCATTTTTCCAAAAGCTCTGATTCCTTTTAATGGATAATGATAACTAGAAACTAAGATCTGGACTTTAGGCGAGCTCACTGATATCAGGGTCTTACTGTGCCCAGGTTGTCTCAGTGGACACGAATGGGGAATATATATATGCATACATATAATGTGAGCATACATACAAATATATGTATAAACACCCATATCTACATCCATCCATCCATTTATCTACCTACCTGTCTATCATCATCATCTGTCTATGTAAAATCTGAATCACATCAGTAACCTCTGATTCCAATCCAGCACAAGAAAGCTCATTCTATTTTCTCCCCTTCCATATTTGTATATCCCTCCCATTATTCTCAACTTATTTACTTATTGGGTCAATCTCCCCTGTATATAGCTAATCTCCCATCACTGGCATGGTCACCCTGTGCAGACTCCTCCTCATCTTGCTCGGGCTCTGACACCTGCTCTAAACTTCTGCTGCCCCCTTTCCTGTGTGAATTCCCTCCTCACCCCACTTGTGCTACAATAGTCCTTGCCAGCCACTACCACTACCTCTCTGTACTTGTTTTCTCTCTTAGTAATACTTATTCAGTGTAAAAAAAAGTATAAGGAAGAAAATAAAAGGTACAAAAGATGTTTGTAATCCCATAATCCAGAAAAAACCTTTGTTAACGTTTTGACATATTTCTTCATAGTTCTTACAGGGTTTCGCTTGCAGAAAACTGGTTTTGCTTACAAAACTGGTTTTATACTCTGTAGTTAATTCTATGAGGAGCCCTGGTGGTGCAGTTGTTAAGCGCTTGGCTGCTAACTGAAAGGTCTGCTGTTCGAACCAACCAGAGGCTCCATAGGAGAAAGATGTGGCAGTCTGCTCCGTGAAGATCACAGCCTTGGAAACCCTATGGGACAGTTCTACTCAGCCTACAGGGTCACTCAGAGTTGGAATCAACTCGACGGCAATGGGTTTGGTTTGGGTTTAGTTAATTCTATTTACTACTTTTGCTACTTTGTGTTTTCCTGTGTAATTAAATATTCTCGGAACAACTTTACTGTACGTCTCTATTTTGTCCTGTGCTATAAAAGCCTGTTGAGGAAACACAATCAAATGATATATGCACAAGTATTTGTAAATGTGCTTCACAATTATGTCATCATTATATTCTTTTGTTTTTGTTTCTCCCAAGTGTGTATCTAATTCATTTCTGTTCCTCTCGTCTTTATATCTTAACCCATCACAAATAGAACAATTAGCAAATTTGTTAAAATGGTGCTGAATCAATGTATTGTAAATGCCCAAGATTCTTCTAGAAAAATCCACATATTGTGACAAAACTGAACCTAGACAGTCAGGAGCTAGGGTTAAAGTACTGGTTCCATCAGTAACCAGCTGTGTGGATGTGCGTGACCATTCATTTTCATGGAGCTATACTTATTATCACTTGTCAAATAAGTGAAATAATCTCTCTCCTAATTACTTTATGTAGCTCAGCAAGGAATGAGACAGCAGGTATTTTTTTTTTTAAAAAAGCATAAACATGAGGATTATTTGATTTCAAAGCTTTGGCCTAAATTCCAGGAACCTTGGACCTTCTCTCTGGTGCTTTCATAACTGGCTATCACTAACCAACCAGGTCAGTTACTGCATTAGTAAAACAAGAGAGCTGACCTGGGTTTTTGGCAAGGATCTTTCCAACCTTATCTCTTATGATCTAATAATTTTATCTGAGAAATGAGAAACCAGATCTTGCCTTTCATGAAGCTGACTCCTGGTTTGTTGGGTCAAATAGGGAGGACTTACATGGGGAAAAGAAAATATGAATTTGTAATAATAGCTCTAATCTGCCCTGATCATGCACATGTGGTAATTCCACACCTGGTCACCTTTTCCAAGAGAAGGGAAGGAGCTGCCAATACCTCCTGCCTTCAAGGAGGCTGTCCTTAGAAAAAGTGCGAGCAACAGTGAGGAAAAGCAACTGTCTGCCAAAGTTGGAAGGGTGCTGGAAAAAAATAGCCAGTTGTGTTGACGTTTTGTTAACCCACTGAATTCTACAGGTTTCTATTTCCTGTTTCACTTAACTGGTCCTTATTCTGTCATACTTTTTATGTGAGTCCTCAGGACAATCATTTGCTTTCTCTGAATTTCAATCTTCTCAGTCAGACATTGGTGAGACCAACTAATTGCAAAAAAAAAAAAAAAACTCCAATTTTCCTCAGCCTTATACCCACATACTTCGTAGTGTGACTTCATAGCTCTTCCCATCAAAAACTGTATAGTCATTTTTCCCTCTCATTATAGATTGAATTGTGTCCCATTAAAATATGTGTTGGAATCATAACCCCCATGCCTGTGGAGAAGGTCCCTGGGTGGTGCAGTTTGCGTTTTGCTACATCTGAAAGATGGGCAGTTCGAATCCGCCTGGTGGTACTGCAGAAGAAAGGCCTGGCAATCTACTTCTGTAAGATTACAGCCATTGAAAACCTATGGAGTGCAGTTCTACTCTGAAACATGTGCGATAACCATGAGTTGGAACTGACTGGATGGCAATGTGTTGGGCTTTTTTTAATATCTGTGGATATAATACCCTTTGGGAACAGGGTTTTCTTTGTCATGTTAATGAGGCCATATTAGTATAGGGTATGTCCTAAACCTAATCGCTTCTGAGTTATAAGGAGCAACATGGACATAGAAATAAGCAAGCACAAACAGGGGAAGACAGATGGTAAAGTGAACATCACCAAGGAACCAAGGAATGTCAGAGACAATGTTGAGACAAAGCTCTTCCCTCAGAGCTGACAGAGCAAGAACTTCCCCTAAGGTCAGTGCCCAGCATTCAGACTTCTAGCCTCCATAACTATGAGAAAATAAATTTCTGTTTTGGTACTTACGTTACAGCAGCACTAGGAAACTAAGACACCTCCCCTTCAGTTGGGGCTGGCCTTATGACTTGCATTGGCCAACAGAACGCAGTGCAAGTGATGTTGTGCCAGTTTCAAGACTAGACCTTAAGAGGCTTTGTGTGCTTCCATTCTCTACCTTGGGATCTTATTGCCCCAATGCATACAATCTAGGTTAGCTTGCTGGAGGATGAGACAGAACACGGCAAAGAACCCTGCTGTCCCAGCTGAGTCCACCCTAGATCAGTCTTCAGGCAGCTGACATTCCAAATAAGTAAGACAGCCCAACGAAGATCAGCAGAGCTTCACAGTTGACCAGTAGACTTGTGAGCAACCATGCATGCTTGCTGTTTTAAGCCACTGAGTCTTGGGCTGTTTGTTATGCAGCAATAAACTTACTAAAACATAAGGTATGAACTTATTGAACTGAAAGTGGAAGGGCCTTTAAGTGGTAAGGTGAATTACACTCCAGCTGTACTAGAGAGAGCATTAAATTAGAAGTGTAAGAATTTAGGTCCCGTTCTGCCAATTCCTTGGACACGTGATCTTGGATTTAAAAAAAACAACCCTTTTATTCTCAATTTCCTTATATTAAGAAAAGAGTTATCAATCCACTTCCTTTCTAATTATTAGTAACTCTGTTACTGGAAGGATTAAATGAGATAATTTCCTTGTAAATGAAATCCATAATTAAGAGGGTATGATACAATTCTCGACACCAAAGTCCCAGCAAGGCAGAGTGTGTAGAGTTTTTTATGCTCCAGCTAATGAAGATGGGAGAAATTTTTTAGCAGAGAAGATATGAAACAACTGCAAGGAAAAGCTTCTGTCATATGAAGGAAAGTTATTCAGGCATCCCTCAGCCTAGAAGGATCCTTCTTCCTCTTAAAGCCATGAACATCTATTAAGACTGCTCTCATCTGCAAAAGAAGCCCACAGGCGCCAGAAGGAAGGAAATAATAAGAATTAGAGCAGAATTAAATGAAATAGAGACCAGAAAAACAACTGAAAGAGTTAACAAGTCCAAAAGCTGGTTCTTTGAAAAGATCAACAAAATTGATAAACCATTGGCCAAAATGATAAAAGAAAAACAGA
>NW_004443939.1:5724258-5726290 GCF_000243295.1 Trichechus manatus latirostris
TAAATTAACACAAACAGAGGTTGAACAACTAAATAAACCATAACAAAAGAAGAGATTGAAAAGGTTATTGAAAAACTCCCAACAAAAAAAAGCCCTGGCCTTGATGGCTTTACTGGAGAATTCTACCAAACCTTCAGAGAAGAAATAACACCACTTCTATTAAAGGTATTTCAGAGCATAGAAAAGGATGGAATACTCACAAACTCATTCTATGAAGCCAGCATAACCCTGATACCAAAACCAGGTAAAGACACCACAAAAAAAGACAATTACAGACCGATATCCCTCATGAACATTGATGCAAATATCCTCAACAAAATTCTAGCCAATAGAATTCAGTAACATATCAAAAAAATAATTCACCATGATCAAGTGGGATTTAAACCTGGTATGCAGGGATGGTTCAACATTAGAAAAACAATCAATGCAATCCATCGCATAAATAAAACAAAAGACAAGAACCACATGATCTCATCAATCGATGCAGAAAAGGCATTTGACAAAGTCCAACATCCATTCATGAAAAAAACTCTCAATAAAATCGGAATAGAAGAGAAATACCTCAATATAATTAAGGGCATTTATACAAAACCAACAGCCAATATCATCCTAAATGGAGAGACTTTGAAAGCATTCCCTTTGAGAACAGGAACCAGACAAGGATGCCCTCTATCACCACTATTATTCAACATTGTGCTGGAGGTCCTAGCCAGAGCAACTAGGCTAGAAAAAGAAATAAAGAGCATCCAAATCAGTAGGGAAAAAGTCAAAGTATCTCTATTTGCAGATGATATGATCTTATACACAGAAAACCCCAAAGAATCCACAAGAAAACTACTGGGACTAATAGAAGAAAGGTTCAGGATACAAGCTAAACATACAAAAATCAATTGGATTCCTTTACACCAACAAAGAGAACCTTGAAGAAGAAATCACCAAATCAATACCATTTACAATAGCCCCCAAGAAGATAAACTACTTAGGAATACATCTAACCAGAGACGTAAAAGATCTATACAGAGAAAACTACAAGATACTACTGCAAGAAACTGAAAGAGACCTGCCTAAGTGGAAAAATATACCTTGCTCATGGATAGGTAGACTCAACATAGTGAAAATGTCAATTCTACCCAAAGCGATCTACAGATACAATGCAATCCTGATCCAAATTCCACTGGCATTTTTTAATGAGATGGAGAAACAAATCACCAACTTCATATGGAAAGGGAAGAGGCTCCAAATAAATAAAGCAATATTCAAGAAGAAGAACAAAGTGGGAGGCCTTACACTACCTGATTTTAGGACCTATTATACTGCCATGGTAGTCAAAACAGCCTGGTACTAGTACAACAACAGATACATAGACCAATGGAACAGAGTTGAGAATCCAGATATAAGCTCATCCACCTATGAGCAACTAATATTTGACAAAGGCCCAAAGTCCATTAATTGGGGAAAAGACAGCCTCTTTAACAAATAGTGCTGGTATAACTGGATATCCATCTGTAAAAAACTGAAACAAGACCCATAGCTCACACCATGTACAGAAACTAACTCAAAATGGAGCAAAGACTTAAATATAAAATTGAAAATGAAAAAGATCATGGAACTAAAAATAGGGACAACGCTAGGAGCCCTAATACATGGCATAAACACAATATGAACCATAAGTAACAACGCACAAGCACCAGAAGAGAGACTAGACAAATGGGAGCTCCTAAAAATCAAACACTTATGCCCATCAAAAGACTTCACCAGAAGAGTCAAAAGACAACCTACAGACTGGGAAAAAATTTTTGGTTACGGCAAATCTGATCAGCGTCTAATCTCTAAAATCTACAAGATACTGCAAAACCTCAACAACAAAAAGACAAATAACCCAGTTAAAGAATGGGCAAAGGATATGAACAGGCACTTCACCAAAGAAGATATTCGTGTGGGTAACAGACACATGAAGAAATGCTCACGATCATTAGCCATTAGAGAAATGCAGATCAAAACTACAATGAGATATCATCTCACCCCAACAAGC
>NW_004443939.1:5726390-5750663 GCF_000243295.1 Trichechus manatus latirostris
GAGAGACTGGAACACTTATACACTGTTGGTGGGAATGTAAAATGGTACAACCACTTTGGAAATTGATTTGGCGCTTCCTTAAAAAGCTAGAAATAGAAGTTCCATACGATCCAGCTATCCTGCTCCTAGGAATATATCCTAGAGAAATAAGAGCCATCACACGAATACACACCCATGTTGATTGTAGCAGTGTTCACAATAGCAAAAAGATGGAAGCAACCTAGGTGCCCATCAATGGAAGAATGGATAAACAAATTATGGTATACCACACAATGGAATACTACGCAATGATAAAGAACAACGATGAAGCTGTGAAAGATCGTAGAACATGGTGGAAGCTGGAATTTATTATGCTGAGTGAATTTAGTCAGTCACAGAAGGACAAATACTATATAAGACCATTATTATAAGAACTCAAGAAAAGGTTTAAATACAGAAGAAAACATTCTTTGATGGTTATGGGGGTGGGGAGGGAGGGTGAGGGTTATTCACTAACTAGGTAGTAGATAAGAATCATCTTAGGTGAAGGGAAGGACAGCACACACTACAGGGGAAGTCCACAACTGGACTAAACCAAAGCTAAGAAGTTTCCTAAATATAATCAAATACTTTGAGAGATAGAGTAGCAGGGGTAGGGGTCTGGGGAGCATGCTTTCAGGGGACATCTAGGTCAATTGGCACAACCAAGCTTATTAAGAAAATGTTCTGCATCCTACTTTGGTGAGTGGTGTCTGGGGTCTTAAAAGCTTACAAGCGGCCATCTAAGATGCATCAATTGGTCCCAACCACTTGGAGTAAAGGAGAACGAAGAACACCAAAGACACAAGGAAAGTATTAGCCCAAGAGATAGAATGGGCCACATAAAACAGAGACTTCATCGGCCTGAGACCAAAAGAACTAGATGGTGCCCTGCTACCACCAATGAACGTTCTGACAGGGAACACATCAGAGAGTCCCTGAGGGAGCCGTAGAAGGATGGGGTGCAGAACTCAAATTCTAGTAAGAAGACCAGACTTAATGGTCTGAGTGAGACTGGAGGTGCCCCGAAAAGCATGGCCCTTGGACTCTCTATCAGCCCAGAACTAAAACAATTTCCGAGGCCAACTCTTCAGACAGGGATTGGACTGGACTGTGGCACATAAAGTGATACTCATGAAGAGTGTGCCTCTTAGTCAAGTAGACATAAGAGACCAAGGGACAGCTTCTGTTCAGAGGTGAGATGGGAAGGCAGAGAGGGTTAGGAGCTGGTTGAATGGTCATGGGGAATCAGGGGCAGAAAGGAGGCGTGTGCTGTCACAGAATGGGGTGAGCAATTAGGGTCTCATAACAGTGTATGTATAAAAACTTTGTATGGGACAGTAACTTGAAATGTAAACTTCATTTAATTACAACAATAAAAAAAAAGAAAAAAATAACACTGCTCTCATCAAAGTTACGGCAAGCATTGGGTGAAGGCATTTTTGTGGGATACACAAAGGGCCACATTTCTAGTATTTCAGCACCACGTGGATCTGGTGCAAGATCTAATGAACAAGAATAATTGCATTAACTGAATTATCCGGCTGGAAGTTTGTGCTGTGACACAAAACTTGAAGCTATTGCTGACAGGATGACTGCAAGATATTCCCAAGTATCAGCTTTCATTATCAGGAAGTGACTCATCCAATGTGAACAAAGGTGACAGAGAACCAGATGAAGACAGACAGAGAGGATGTAATTAGAATTAGCCCAGATACACTTAAGGCAAGGCAGCACTGTGGAAAAGCTTGAGCTTTGGAGTCCCCCAACTTGGGTTCAAATTCCAGCTCTTACCTTTCTCTTTGAGCTTTAGTGTCATCAGCAAGATAACACGGTTTCAGAAAACCAGTGTATATTTTATTTCAAGTAAAGGATAAGCAAACTATCTTGCAGTCTCTACTATGAATTCTGTGTGGAGTTTAGTTACTGTTAGGAGACACTGCTATAAAGAGCACAGGTTTTGGTGTTCCACAAATCTGGTTGGCATCAAGTCCTGGCACTGCCAAGTATGAGTTTTATCACTTTAGTTGCCATACTAATCCCTGTAAGCCTCAGTGTCCTTATCGCTCTAGTGGAGATAGTAATTTGGACTTTGTAAGGCTACACTAGAATATATGCTGTATGTCAGCAGGCTTATTTTTTCTATATTATTCACTCTCATATCCTCAGGGCTGAATGCTTGACACATAATAGATTCTCAGTAAGTATTTATGGAACTAAAGCATTGGGAAATTACTTGAAATAATGCATGTGACATATCTAACTCAATACCTGGAATCTGATAAGAATTTTTATTTTTCATTTTACAATATTGTGAGTTAAGCAAAAACAAATAAAAAACAAACAAACAAAAAACCCTTTCAGAACTGGCCTGGAAATACGATAGCTGTCACTGCAACCTCTTCTGTCCCTTTCAGTGTGTGTACCATGCACATGTATTCACTTGATTTTGAAAAGGTAATTAAACTTTAAAAAGGCGAAAGAACTTCTTCAGGGAGTGTTTACAGAGTAGATCCTGATTAGTTAAGTCCATGACACTTAAAGTCACTGTCTGATACCAACGATTGTGAGTAGACCACTTCCTTTGCCCCCTTCTCATCTCCTCATTATAAACCAACTCTATTTCTGCATGAGGGAGGCAGTCCTTAAAAAGAACTTGGGACATTTTAAAACTCTGTAAAGATGGCAGTTGTCCAACCTTCTTTTTAAGCAAGAGGCGGGGTCTGGGTTTCTCTGTCCCCAGTACTCTAGAGGGGCAGAACAAAGCGAGGCTGAAATCTCCATCAGAGGCAAGCGAGGGCTCAGGATGTAAGGGGCAGTTTAAAGCAGTGCCCAGCCTGAGAATCCTGGGGCTGCAACCAACGACAAGATGGAGTCATGTTGGGCAGGGCCATCTGAAGACATTCCAACTAAAGCAAAAGACTACTGGGAGGGGAATGGGGAAGGGCTGAAAGAGGGACTTTGGATCTTCACACTCCTATTTATTACAACTTACCTGTTGAGAAAGGCAGAAAGGCTTCCCTTTTCTTAAACCGCCCATTCTCCAGAAAATGCTCAGGACTGAATGTTTCAGGGGTGGCCCACTCTGCAGGGTCCCTGATCACAGTCCCCTAGAGAAGGTAGCAAAGACTCAGGCAAGGCTTGACCCACACAATATGCTTACACAGAAGGTGGCAGTCCTCAGGATCCTCCACCCTGACCACACCCTGAACTCCCTTACCCTCCCAAGCCCACTGTCTCCTGAACCCAACCCCCCAGGACCCTACTCTTTGCCATGGGACAGTTCACAGGGATGGATTGGAACTGCCTGCTGGGAATTTTACCAGGGAAGTTTGGCTTCTATTGACTGTGGAATGTATCTTCTCTAAAGGGACAGGTCAGTGTAGGACTTGGGAGGGGACATATATGCAGCAGGAAGAAAATAATGGAGCAGCTGGCCAGACAGCATTGTACCAAAATCAATCTGGCTGCTCAGTGAGGGTAGCCCAGTGGAAAGCACCAATCTTCATCCAGTCACATAAGCAAGAAACCCAGGAGTTGTCCTTAATACATCCTTTCCCCTCACTCTGCCTTCATCCAATCCATCAGCAAGAATGGCAGATTTTACTTCCTGAATTTCTCTTCATTCTATCACCTTGAGTCCATGTCCACTGTCACCACCCTAGCCCAGGCTACCACTTTACTTGTTTATATGCCTATAATAGCCTCCTAACTATGTCCTGAGGGCAGTGGTGGTTCAGTGGTAGAATTCTCACCTTCCATGCAGGAGACCTGGGTTTGATTCCTGGCCAATGCACCTCAAGCACAGCCACCACCTGTCAGTGGTGATTGACATGTTGCTGTGATGCTAAACAGGTTTTAGCAGAGCTTCCAGACTAAGACAGACTATGAACAAAGGCCTGGTGATCTACTTACAAAAATCAGCCAATGAAAACCCTATGGATCACAACGGTCTGATCCTACAGTGCATGGAGTCTCCAGGAGTTGAGGTCTAATTCTATGGCAGCTAACAAGTATGCCCCACACCCTCTCTTGCCCTTTTAATCTACCCTGCATCCTGAAAGCAGAGTGAGCATTGAAAATAATTAAACCACACAACACTCACCCATCCACTCTCACCTCAAACTTGAAACCCTTCAGTATGTTCACATCACTCTTAAGTTAAAGACCCATCATCTGACCTTGTCTGGGCCACCTTCCTCTTCCTGCCTGCATTCCCACTACAGAGGCCTTCTTTCAATTTCTCAAACATGCCACGTTCCCACTCACTTCAAGGCTTTTAAAAATGTCCTTCCCCCTGCCTGGAATGTTCTTTTTCCCCACTTTGTCACCAAGCTACCCTTAATCATTCTTTAAATCTCAGTCCAAACATCACTTCCTTTTGGAAGCCTTCTTGGACCACTCCTGCTCCTACTCCCTGCTCCAGCTAATTTGCATTTTATAGCACCCTGTATGTTTTTCAGGGTTTCTAATTATCTAGCCTAATCATTTGTGTGATTGTTTTCTTGCTCAGGGTTGTTCCTTCAGAAGTGAGCACATTAGGTGTTTAATGAATATTTGTTGAGTTAATAAAGAATAATTTCTATTTTGGGCACTCTCTACAACAAACAGTAGGTAAAGTGCTCTACATAAATGACCTCATTTTACCTCTAGATGGATCCTACCAGAGAAGTTTTACATGCACTTTACAGATGAAGAAATTAAAGCTGTAAGAGCAGAGCCATGATTTGAACCAGGTCTGTCTGATGCCTTGGCTCCCAGTCTCTATATCAGATGGTCAACTAGATCTGTTAGTTCCCAGGCTGGTTATTAAAGTTGACTTTAAAAATCAGTAGTAGAAGGGGTCTGTTGAGCGGGGCTGGTTCCTTGAAGTTCAATGAGTTTGCTAGAAAAACATAAACAACGCTTAGAATTTAGAGTTCAACCCGCACCACAAGATGATCAGTCAATAAGGAAATCAGTGCATGCACAGCTGCTTTTCCTGGCTCTGCAGTGACAGTGTCCAAGGGGTGACCAAGGAGTAACCAAGGGGTGACCAAGGGATAAGTGAAGCTCCTTTGTTTCTGCCCCTTCAGCTTGTTCCTGGGTGTGACATACTCGGAGGAACGTAGACACACTGGAATTGATCCCCAGAGGCTGGCCCAGGTGGTGAGAAAACAAGGGAAGAGATGTGAGAATGTACAGTCTCTAGAGAGGACATTAGAGGGAAGAGGAGGGCTGTCTGCAAAGATCTTGAGTGGTGGAGAGAGTGGGATCAGAATTCCTTTGTGTGGACTAGGGAATTTAACAGCAATCTACTTCCAAAAATCAGCCGCTGAAAACTCTGTGGATCACAATGGTCCGATCCACAAGTAATCACAGGGATGCACAGGACTGGGCAGTGTTTTGTTCCCTTGTGCACGGGCTTGCCATGAGTGTATGGCTGACTCTAACAACAGCAACAATTGAGGAAAATTACAGGGAGACTCTAATTTTAAAGTCCAAGTAAAGCAACTGCTGTGGAGGGAACGTGGTGCAGCACAAAAAAGATGACAAGCCTTGGCATCAGAACAGATCTGATTCTGGATCCCCTCTCTGTGACTTAGCAGTTGGGAGACCTTAGGCAGGGTACTTAATTTCTCTGAGCCTCAACCTCCCAATCTAAAAGATGGGTATACCAAAACCTGTTGCTGTCGAGTCGATTCCGACTCATAGCAAGCCTACAGGACAGAGTAGAACTGCCCCACAGGATTTCCAAGTAGCGGCTGGTGGATTCAAACTGCCGATCTCTTGGTTAGCAGGTGAGCGCTTAACCACTGCGCCACCAGGACTCCTCATAGATGGGTATAACAAAGAATTATTCTGAGGACTGAGTGAGACTTTTTGAAAGAACCTCGATAGTCCACGGCACACAATCATTACTTGATAAATGCTGGCTCCTTTCTCACTCTAATAATTAATGTTGCAGACACCTGGGTTGGTTTCCCTTTTGTGACAGTAAGTTCCCTATCACTGGGGCTGGAAGTGAAAGCTGGAAAAATACCTGTGGGGATATTACATTTGAAAAACCAGCATTAATGTGATGTTGACTCAGGTGTTCTCAAATGTCTCTTCACATTTTAACATTCCATAGCCCCAGGATTACATGCAGCAAGTGCCTAGTCCTTTGACATGTTCTATTGAGAAAGAAAAGGGTTCTGTGGCAAGGTATGACTGAGAACTGCTGCCTGCTGTCTCCCACAAAGATTCACAATGCACACTGTTGTTGTTAGCTGCCATCAAGTTGCCCCCAACTCATGGCGACCCACACACAACAGTATCAGACTGTTGTGATCCACAGAGTTTTCATTGGCTGATTTTCAGAAGCAGATCAGCAGGCCTTTCTTCTGAGTCTGTCTTCCTAGTCTGGAAGCTCTGCTGAAACCTGTTCAGCATCGTAGCAACACTTGAACCTCCTCTGCCAGACTGGTAGTGGCTGTGCTGAGGTGCCCAAAAACCTACTGCCATCAAGTTAATTCTGACTTGTAGCAACCTCATAGGGTTTCCAAGGCTGTAAATCTTTACAGAAGCAGACTGCCACGTCTTTCTCCCACAGAGCCACTGGTGGTTTCAAACTGCATTGAGGTGCATTGGCCGGAAATTAAATCCAGGTCGCCTGCATGGAAGGTGAGAATTTTACCACTGAACCCCACTGCCCTCCAATGCAAATTACTATAGTAAAAACTCTGAGAAGTTTTTAAGTCTTTCCCTAAGCTTATTTGGCCACAGAATTCCCCATCTTCCCACCAATACCTATTAACCTAGGTGTACGAATGTTCTAAAGCCCATACTTGGAGAAAAAAATAGTATTACATTAGGTATAATATCTTTCTCTCCCAGTTTGAGTGATTGCCTAGGATATGAATAAGTGTCACTTTTCAAATTCAGATTCCTACTGTCTAAAAAAGATGGAAGACCTGAGACTGAGAGTCCCTGGTTACCTTTGGCGGGAAGTATCCAGCCACAGCAGTATCAAACGTCACTTCTCTGGGCACGTTCAGGGGGATGATGTTACACATTCTCTGCACCTCATGGATGACAGCATGGGTGTAGGGCATGTGTTCTCAGTCGTTCATGCTGGGCTGCCGTGACTTGCCAATTGCTCCATTGATCTCAGCTTGTACTTTCTCTGGAAAAGAAGAGAAGGTTCTATTATTTTTTAAACTTTCATGCTTTCCTCCAGAGATGTAGTGGTGGTCTCCAAGGTTTCACCTGTTGTATTTCAATTAGTGATCAGGTTAGAAATAAATGGTTCTTAATCCTTCAAAGGGCTTTGTCATGGATTGAACTGTGTCCCCCAAAAAAATGTGTGTATCAGTTTGGCTAGGCTGTGATTCCCAGGGTTGTGTGGTTGTCCTCCATTTTGTGGTTGTAATTTTACGTTAAAGAGAATTACAATGGAATTGCAACACCACCCTTACTCAGGTCATATCACTGATCCAATGTAAAGGGAGTTTCCCTGGGGTGTGGCCTGCAGAGAATTGGGGACCTCATAGCACCAAGAAAGAATCACCGGGTGCAGAGCATGTCCTTTGGACCCGAGGTTCCAGTGCAGAGATGCTCTTAGTCTGGGGGAAGACTGATGATGACGAGGACCTTCTTCCAGAGCAAACAGAGAGAGAAAGCCTTCCCCTGGAGCTGACTCCCTGAATTTGGACTTCTAGCCTACTGGACTGTGAGAGAATAAACTTCTCTTTGCTAAAACCATCCACCTGTAGTATTTTTGTTGGAGCAGCAAGAGATGACTAAGACAGGCTTATTCAGAAAAATTGCAATGTCTTAATTTTTTTGAGCCTGGTTAAGCTAAGGAATGGAATAACCAGGGTCAAAATGGCTAAGATTATAGTGTTGTTATTGTTATTAGTTGTCACTGAGTTGGCTCTGACTCATGGTGACTTTATGTATAATAGAAGGAAACACTGCCAGCTCCTGAGTCAACTTCATCATCGTTGGTGTGTTTGAGTTCATTGTTGTGGCTATTAAGATTAACGTAAGTTCTATAGACTCTAGTTTCTCAAGGAGGTATATAAGAGTGAGAAATGAGTCCTGGTGTAAGACAAATCTGGATCAAACTCTTGCTCTACAACATTAATTTTGCAAGTTAGTTAAACTTTCTCAGCCTCAGATTCCTCATCTGATTAGTAGGGATAAATCTACATTCTTCTTAAAGATATTTTGAGAATTGCATGAACTGATTTAGGTGAGAACCCAATAAATGACAGAAACTGTTAGCTGTCCCCCAATATCTGTTCTTCTCTTTTTCTATAGTAATAAAGATTTTAACTGGTTGCCCAGGTAAAAACTACATTTCCCAGACTCCCTTGCAACTGTGTGATCATGTGACTAAGTTCTGGTCAAGAGAATGTGTGTAGAAGTGATGTTTAACACTTCAAACATGCCGTTAAAGGAAAAGTTGTGCATTCCCTTTGTCTCTAAAGAAAGAAAATGCTGGTAATTTCTTCAAAGAGTGGGAACACATCATAAAGGAGAGCGCATCTGATCGGATTCTTCAAGAAGAGCTTGAAGTTTGCTATTCAGGGAAATTGGGGAAGTGCATTCTTGGTAGAGGGAACAGCACATGTGAATGAACAGAGATATAATAAGAACAGTGCAATGGAAAAATGACATGTGATTTAGTGAGGCCAGCATGCAGAGTGGCTGTCATGGATTGAATTGTGTTCCCCAAAAATATCTGTCACTTGGCTGGGTCATGATTCCCACTATTGTATGATTGAGTACCATTTTGTTATCTGATGTGATTTCCTTATGTGTTGTAAACTCTATCACTACGATGTAATATGATAGATTAGCGGCAGTTATACTGATGAGGTTTACAAGATTAGATAGTGTGTTAAGCCAATCTCTTTTGAGATATAAAAGAGAAAAGTGAGCAGAGACACATGGGAACCTCATACCACCAAGAAAGCAGCACCGTGAGCAGAGCACATCCTTTGGACCTGAGGTTCCTGCACCAAGATGCTCTCAGACCAAGGGAAGACTGATGACAAGGACCTTCCTCCAGAGCCAACAGAGACAGAAAGCCTTCCCCTGGAGCTGATGCCCTGAATTTGGACTTGTAGCCTACTAGGCTGTGAGAGAATAAATTTCCCTATGTTAAAGCCATCTACTTGTGGTATTTCTGTTATAGCAGTACTAGATGACTAAGACAGTGGGTGAGGTTGAAGCTGATAGAAAAGGGCACATCTGAGGATATTGTATACCATACTGAGGGCAATTGTATATCTAGAGGGCAATGGCAAGTCATTACTTAAAAGACCAGATTTTCATACAAGAATGTAACTTTTTTGTGAAGTTCAATACAGTGTCAATTGACTTTATTGTTTTCCCCACGAGATTCTCAGCTTCTTGAGCGAAGACCCTGTTATATTTGCATTACCAGGACCCATCACAATTCCTGACAGAAAAATTAAAGAATGTGCTGGGTCTTGAGTCTACTTCGTGATTTTTTCTGTCTTTTCATTCTACCATGCTATCTTCTGGTCCGAACCCTAGGGCAGTATGTTCCAGGAGGCATTCATCTGGCCTGGCCTAGGCCCACGAATGTTCACCTTGGATTTCTGGGTAGATGGCCAGGTAAAGCAGAGCCTAGCGCAGCATTGTAGAAGTTGTCTCTGTTCTAGCAAAGAAGAGATCCAGTGTGCTGCAGACAAGGTTTTCTTCATGGAAACTTGAAGTAGCATTGCCTGTATGCTAGAAAGAAAAATGTTTATTGATTTAGTCATAGTTGCCACAAAACACAGGGGCATCATCCTAGGTAAGGGATTTGGAAAGAAAGATCCCTAGGAGAAATGACTTCCCCTTTGGCTTCCTCAGAAGGCATAGGGTATTACAGCAATATTATTAGCATCGTCTTGCCCCAAGTACTGGAAGCTACCTAGGGCTTCCAGCACTTGAGCAGATGAAAATCAATACAATCATTTTCTTACACCTATAATTTGGGGAGCAGGAAAGAGAATGGACTGTGAAAAAGACAGACTTGAGTTCCAATGTCAGCCACATCCTCACTAGCTGTATGACTTAGGGCAAGTTACTTAATCTCTCTGTGCTTCAGTTTCCTGTACTGTAAAATGGAAATAACCTCTTAAGACTACATGATGAGCTGTCTGACATGCAAGAGGAACACAGCAAATAATCAACAAGTGTTTTACTGTTATCAAAAAAAATAATCTCAATTCCCCTTTCATACAACAATTCTCTTATCTCCCCATGCCCATTTTCCTTTTCAGGTTAACCTCTCTAATTCTATCACTTGTTCCTCCCGACACTATCATTTTCCTCTGGATCCTTCAATTTATCAACATTCCTCTTAATGAGTGGTCCCATACTGGAACACCATATAGCAAGTACAGTCTCTTCCTTTGAGAAGAAAACAATGCTTCTATTAATTCTATGCCAACAGGGTGAAATAAGGGAAGAGGTGGAAAGAAATCCACCAATCTGCCTACTCCAGGAAGAGGAACCATTAATCTGAAGAGTCAAAAGTCAAGACACTGATTCAGTGATGTATATTAAGTGGAAGGGTCACTGTGTCAAAGGCCATCCATTCAATCTGGCTTTCTTCCTGCTTCTTTTCTATAATGTTGGAAAGTAAATGATACAGGGGTGGGTGGAGGAAAAAGCCTCACCTAGGCCCTGAGGCTAAACTCGGAGGTCCAATTCAGCTTTACTTGGGTTCTGATACTAGGGCTGGAGATAGGAGTAGATAACTGGGCAACAAAAAAAAAAAAAAAAAAATCTTGCCGTCCATTCTGACTCATAGTGACCCTGTAGGACAGAGTAGAACTGCCCCATAGGGTTTCCAAGGAGCGACTGGTGGATTCAAATTGCCGACCCTGTGGTTAGCAGCCAAGCTCTTAACCACTGTGCCACCAGGGCTCTAAACCAAAACCAAAACTGTTGCCATCGAGTAGATTCTGACTCATAGTGAAACCCTACAGGATAGAGTAGAACTGCCCCATAGGGTCTCCAAAAGGTGTAATCTTTGCAGAATCAGATTGCCACATCTTTCTCCCAAGGAGCAGCTGGGGGGTTAGAACCGCTGGCCTTTCGGTTAGCAGCTGAGTGCTTAAACGCTGCGCCACCAGGTCTCCTCAAGTAACTGGGCACAGACCTATCTAATACTACAACAGTGGTTTCATGCTCAATTTCTATTTTCCCTTTTGTGTACAGCTCCTTCAGATAAGGGTAGTAGAGGGTAGGCATGGGGGATGAGAAGGCAGTATTTGGGTATTCCCAGGGCCTCAAGCCAAATACCATTAAACCCCTGTCTTTATTTCCAATTGTCTCATCAATCCTGAGTTAACGCTACTTCTACACTCTGAAATAGCGCCCATTTTTCCCCTCTGTGGTAAGCTGAATAATGACTTTCAAAAACGTCCTCGTTCTAAACCCTAGAACTTGTGAATATGTTGCCTTATACAGAAAAGGGAAGGAGCTCTGCTGGCACAATGGTGTTAAGTGCTCGGCTGCTAACTGAAAGGTTGGTTTAAACCTACCAGTGGCTCCATGGGAGAAAGATGTGGCAATCTGCTTCCATAAAGATTTATAACCTTGGAAACCCTACTGGGCAGTTCTACTCTATGAATTGGAATCCACTTGAAGGCAATGGGTTTTGGTTTATAGAAAAAGGAGTTTGCAGATGTGATTAAGTTCAGGATCTTGAGATGAGGGTATTATACTGGATTATCCAGATGGGTCCAATGTTGTCATGAAGGGCATTATAAGAGGGAGGCAAGGGAGTCAAAGAGCATATACAAGGACAGAAAGAAGCAGTGGTCAGAGAAGAGAGAAGATGCTATGCTGCTGGCTTTGAAGATGGAGGAAGGGAAATGATCCAAGGAACGCGGGCAGCCTCTAAAAGCTGGAAAAGGCAAGGAAACAAAACTCCTCAGAGCCTCCAGAAGGAGCCAGAAATACTGATGCCTGGACTTTTGTCCAGTGAAACTGATTCTAAACTTCTGACCTCCAGAGCTGTAAGAGAATATATTTATATTGTTTAAGCCAATAAGTTTATGATAATTTATTACAGCAGATAATTTATTATAAAAAATAATAGGAAGATAATACTCCCCCATTTGCCCATTTGCTCTTAAAGAACAAAACATAGGAAACAGCTTTGATTTCCTCACCTTTGTCATTTCCTTGAGGTAAACATCAATAAAGTCTCTCGGTTCATCAGGATTCCAATCTTTCTTGTATTTTTCAATCATAAGAGAAACAAACAATTTCAATTTCTCCCAGTTGCTAAAGAGTGTTCGGTGAAGTCCAGGAAGGAATTTCATTATCCGGGGAAAGACAATGTAGAGCTAACTGATAAAAACAAACCAAACATGGAGACAACATACTGCTACTTTTCCACACTTTAAGGCCACAGAATCAGTCTTCTCTTCCCATCTCTCTCTCTTTTATTTGCTTACACTTAAACCTTGGAGTCACCCTTGACTCCTCTTTCTCTCTCACCCTTCTAGAAAAGCATTTTAGTTCTCCATCCAAAATATGTCCAGCCTCAGACCATTTTCACCACCCCAACTGCTTGGCACAGTTCAAACCACCTAGTGCAAACCACCATAATATCTTACCTGGGTGCTGTGATAGCCTCCAACAGTTTTCCTGATTTCACCATCATCCCCAGTCCCCGTCTATTTCCCACAGAGCTGCCAGTGATCACTTAACAGTTTAATCAGATCATTTCACTCCTTGGCTCTCAATCCTATCGTCCAATGGCTTTCCATTACACTCAGAAAATACTTTTACTTGATTACCTGGGCCTCGAAGCCCTTATATAAGCTGGTCCTTGCTTAACCATCACCAACTTTCTTATCACTCGCGGTCACTTTACTCTCTACACTAGCCAGCACAAAGAAGTAAGAAAAAGAAATTAATGCTATAAGGATTGGAAAGGAAAAAACAAAGATATCATTATTTACACATGATAGAATTGTCTATGAAGTCATCCACAGACTAATTAAAATATTAATAAGAATGAATCAAAGTTGATTAATGCAATATCAGTAATCAAAAGTCAATTGCAAAGAAGGAATAAAAGAATTAGAATATAACCAATTCGAACCTTCCAAAAAAAATGGATATCAGCAACGATTATCAGTGATTTCTAAAACTACCAGGTAAAGACCTGATGGGGGATGCTATAATAGATAGATTAGGCTGAAAATACACGAACACACTGATCAATTTTAACCTAAAAAAGAGAGACAACCAGACATTATGTACCTCCTAAAAAGGTAGTCTTTCTAAAAGCAAACCTGATTCTAATCAATTCTCTAGAATTAATTACCAATGTATAAAATGCAGAGATAGAACAACATATTAAATGTCAAAGGAATGCAATCAGAATACTACAGAATGTGGAATGCTCTACAGGAGAAATGACCCAGTTTTGTCAATAAACAAATTGCAAAAAAAAAAAAAAAAAAAATAGTGGCGGTACATGGGGGGAATGTGCATGAAGCCATAGATTAAATGTTAAATGAGACTTGAAAGACATCGCAACTAAATACAATACATAGGCTTAGTTTGGCTTCTGATTCAAAGAAAATAACCATAAAAAATATTTATAAGACGTGTGGGGAAATCTGGACACTGGCTAGGTATTTGATGACATAAAAGAATTGTTAATATTTTTCAGGTGTAGTAATATTTCATTTTTATTAAAATAGGCCCTTTCAGAAAAATATACTGAAATATTTATGGATTGAAAAACTGAGGTCTGTAATTTGCTCCAAAATAATCCAGGAGTAGGGGGCAATAGTGGAGTATGGGTACAGATAAATGAGATTTTCCATGTGTTGATAGCTGTTGGAGCTGACTGATGGGTATACAGTGAGATTCATTATTCATTATTTTCTCTACTTTTATATACGTTTGTAGTTTAAAAAAAATTTTTTTTTAATGAGGCAATTTTTCAATTTTGGTAATGGCAGACTAGATAATTTAGGCTAACCCTCCTACTGAGAACTCCAAGATAAGATTCAAACTCACAAACACACACATATCCCAAGATAGTGAGGAATTTCAGGGATAAAGTCTAGAGGAAGAAGGAAATGCAGAGAGGCTCAACATTTGTGGTCAATTCCCCCCTAGCAGTGTCTTCCAAATCCCTGAAAGTTGCTGAGTAAACCAAGAAGCTGAGCAGTTTTTGATAGACTTACAGACCTAGAGGGACAAAAACCAGAGCTTGTGGCCCATCAAGAAAGAGTATGGAGGTTTGGACCCCAAAGGGCAACACCCTAAAAATTTAAAAGACTGATGATAGCCAAGTGTTGGTGGACGTGTAAATAGTACAGCCACTCTGGAAACATTTTGACATCTTTTACTTCCAGGGACATAATGCAAAATAAATGAGTGGGTATGTCCACAAAAACACTTGTTCAAGAATGTTCGTGGTAGCTTTCTTCATAGCATGCAAAGACTGGAAATGACTCAAAGGTTTATTAATAGAAAATAGATTAACAAACAGTGGCATATTCATACAATGGAATGTGAATCAACATTAAAAAAGAGCAATCAACAGACTGATCAGAAAACAGTGTGCTGAGCAAGAAGCCAGACACAGGAGAGTACCTAGAGGAAGAAGGAAAAGGGTTGGGATTAAAAAGGGACATAGAGAAGAGGGACTCAAAGGCAATGCAATATTGCTATATTCTTTAAAAAGAATAACACAGGTACATAGGTGCATGCATTATGAAATTTCGTACTTTACATCTCTGTTAGAAATGTTCTTTGTATACATATTTAATATTATTAAAAACAGTAAAGTCAACAGATTGATTTCAAATAAATTTTTGTTTAAGTCAATTAAAAAGGTTATATTTTAGCTAAAAAATAAAAAAGGAAAAACCCATGTGTGTCTGACACCAGTCCAGTATCCTTAACCAAGATGTGGAAAGAGAACTGCTTACCTGGCACCACACTGAGGTTTCCAGATACATGACTTCATCCAGCAACTTCAGCAGCTCCTGAAACTGACCATCCTGGTACTCAAAACCCTCCCCAAAGGTAATGGAGCAAATGATATTGGAAACTGCATTGTTGATCATCAAGTGAGGGTCAAAAGGCTGTCCTAGAGGCAAGGGAAGGAAGAGATGGATCCTTCCAATTGATCTGTTTCTGCTTTCTAAGGAACGTCTACTCTATATGACATATAACATACCACATACGAAACTCTGGCCACAGGACCCTGCACAGGATCTGACAAATAGCAAGTACTCAGGCCATGCTAGTGGAGTCAAAATTACGGCCAGAGCTTAAATTCAGTAACGTGTTTAATGCCTGTCTTCTTGTAATGAATTCCATGGGGTCAGGGGCCATGGTTAGTTGTTCACTCTTACAGGTTTAGTACCTAACACAGTGCTAGGCACGGGAAAGAAACCTGGGCACTTAATAAGTATCTGCTCAGTGAATGAATGAGCCATAAACTCCTGCACCTGTCCTATGAAACCCTCACCTTTCTCCTCTCCTATTTCCTCCAGGAGGTGGCGGGCTTCCGCCTGAATGCGTTCTTCTAAGCTCTTCTTTCCTAAACCAAAATTCCTTAGCGTTGTCAGAGCAAACTTTCTTTGCTCCTTCCACTCCTGGCCATCGGACATGATCAATCCTGGGAAAAAGAAAGTCAATATTATGCTATTTTGATTCTATAATGTGAACATCTGGCAAATGATATGGGGATGTGAGATGGTGGGAAGGAAAAGGGCATAACACACTTGAAACCTATTCACAGAAATAATCCCAAAGCAATGGATATAATGGCTAACATTTACTGAATGCTTGCTATACCAGGCACTTTACTAAGTGTTTTTCATGCATTAATTAACTTACTGTGCATAGAAAATGTATGGAGTAGGAATAATTATTATCTTCATTTTACTGATGAGAAAACTGAGGCACAGAGGATAAAGTAAACTTTGCCAGGTCACATAGTTAGTAAGCACCTGAACAAGCACCCACTTTCAGGTTTACCTAATTAAAAAGTCCATGTTTTGATTATCAGTCCCATCAGTATACTTAAGAGCTTATGTTTTGTTAAATACTAGGAATCCACTCATGAATAAGACAAAGTTCATATTCTTAAGGAGGAAAAAAAGGTTTTATGGGCAGGGTTTTATCTAAGCTAGGTCTTAAAGGATGAAGGAATGACCCAAGAAAGCAAGTGGAAGCATTCCCTGCAGAAAGAAGAACAGCACAAGCAAAGGTGGGGTGGGGGTTGGTGGTGGGAATCTCAGCGTTTGTTATAGATTGAATTGTGTCTCCCCAAAATGTCTGTCAATTTGGCTAGGCCATGATTCCCAATATTGTGTGATTGTCCACCATTTTGTCATCTGATGTGATTTTCCTGTGTGTTGTAAATCCTTTCTCTAGGACATTGATGAGGTGGGATTATTGCAGTTATGTTAAGAAGGCAATTACAAGATTAGACTGTGTTTTAAGCCAATCTCTTTTAAGATATATAAGAGAGAAGCGAGCAGAGAGACATGGGGATCTCATACTACCAAGAAACAAGAGCCAGGAGAATAGAGCATCCTTTGGACCTGGGGTCTGTGCTGAGAAGCTCCACAACCAGGGGAAGATTGATGACAAGAAACTTCCGTCAGAGCTGACAGAGAAAGAGAAAGCCTTTCCCTGTGCCTGACGCCCTGAATTTGGACTTGTAGCCTACTATAGTGTGAGAGAATAAATTCTCTTTGTTAAAGCCATCCACTAGTGGTATTTCTGTTACAGCAGCACTAGATGACTAGGACAGTGTTTGCAACACATTACCATTTGTTTTATATCACAGAATGCTACATTCCTTTCCATTTCTTCACTTCCAGAGCACTCCTCAACTCCTTTTAATATCTGGCTTTGGCCTCTGCCATCTTCTTCATCCAATGAAGTGGCCCTCCTCTGTTGCCAAATCCAATGATAACTTTCAACTTCATCTTCCTTGATCTTTCAGTGGCATTAGACACTTCTTTCTTAAGATTCTCTTCCAATGGTTCTTCCTACATGACACCCTCCAGATTTTCCTCTTAATTCTCTGACAGTAACTTCCCTTTATCTTTTGCTGGTACATCTTTTATCAAATTTTCAGGTGATGGAGTTCTTTAAGATTAAGTCTAAAACCTCTTCTCTTATCAACTCTATATTCCATTTCTGGGAAATCTCATCAACTCCTAAAATTCTAAATAACATACTGTGACAGTGACTATTTCTGTCCCCGGGCTCCAGACTCATATATACAATTGCCAACTTAAAGGCATTTTTAAATCAGCATATCTAAGACTGAATTCATGATTTTCTCCATACAACCTCTCACCAATCCAAACCAAACCAAACAGCTTGTCCTCCTCCCAGTCTTCCCTTTTTCCATCACCTACCAAGTTGGGTGTCCACCCCAACACCTCCTTTTCCCTTCAATCTCCCAACATCTGGCTTATCATATCTTATTGGATTTACCTCCTGAATATCTTGAATTCATGCATCTTCACTGTCACCATTCTGGTCTGACCTACTGTCATTTCTTGCCACTTCCCTAGTCCAAGCTAGCACTGTCTCTAACCGAGAATGCTATAATAAACTCTTAAATGCATCTCCCTGCATCTACTCTTGCTCCTTTTATTCCATTCTCTACTCTGCAGCCTAAATGGGCATACATGATGTATATATGATGACTTCCTTCTTTACTAAAAATCATTCAATAGCTTCCACTGTTATTAGAATAAAAACCAAAATCCTTAATAAGAACTTGCACGAGCGATTTCTGGCCAAGCTCAACAGATTCAACTCATGCCATTACCTCCGTTTAATCTCTGTGCTCTCACCAAATTGGCCACCTTTCAAGTCCTCTGGTCTACTGTCCTTCTCCCCACCTCAGGGGCTTTTCATATGCTATTCCCTCTGCCTGATTTCTTCTCCTCTCTCTTCACCTTATTCAATTGTCACTTCCTTAGGTTAGCCTTCCCTGAATCCTGCACTAGATTAGATACCTCTAGTGAGTGCACCCTGCATTTATCTTCATAGCACTGTAAGCTTTAAATCAGAACTAATTGGTACTGTGTCTCTCCCCGAGTAGAATGTAAATTACATAAGGACAGGGATTTTGTCAATTCTCACCATTATATCCCTTGTGCCTAGCACAGTGCTTCACATGGCAGGTAATTAATAAATACACTGAATGGACATGGAGTGAACGGATGAAATATTTCAAAGAGGGATTGTGAAGCACCTGAAGAAAACAATGGTGCTTTGATAAAGTAATAGATTTGACTTTTTCATTTTAAATTTTAGATGTTTAAGTTTATTTAATAATTTAAAATATTCACATCAGCCTGTTCTGACATGTTTTGGGTTGTGATAGACTAGAAGACTTGAGATACGCTGTCTGTCATGACCTTGATGATGACGCACAAGGAAGTAGAGGCAAGAAGAAGGAAGTAGACGAGCAGCAGAAGGCTGCAGATCCACATCCATTTTCCAAAGGGAAGAAGTTGGGAATGGGAAAGCAGCATGAGAGAATGCGTTGCCTCTTCCAGTGCTCTCATGGAGTGATGTGGTTACTTGATTATCAAAATATCCAGAGTGAGTTTCTGCAGCAGGTGCAGCTTCTCTCAAATCCCTGACATTAAGACTGCCATATCCTCAGAGTGGGTGCCTTCAATTGAGGAACATGGACATTCAGCTTCCTTTTTTTTTTTTTATTTATTGTTTAATTTTTAATATTTTATTGTACTTCAGGTGAAGGCTTACAGAACAGATAGTTTCTCATGTAACAGTAACACACATGCTGTTTTATGACATTGGTTAACAACCCCACAACATTTTAACCCTCTAAATTCTCAACTTTTTTTTTTTTTTTGTGAAAATACGCATAGCCAAAGATATTCCATTTCAAAAATTTTTTTTACATACACATTTAAGTGACATTGACTACGCTCTTCTAATTGTGCTGTTATTCTCACTTAAGATGAAGGCTTACAGGACAAAATAGTCTCCCATTTAACAGTTACTACACATGTTGCCCTATGACAATGGTTAACAATCTCACAACACATCAACAATATCCTTACTCTATTTTGTGTTCCCTATCATCAGCTTCCTACTCCCCTTCTGCCTTCTGGGCCTTGTCACTGGACTCCTGTACCTCGTTACTCTCATGGTTTTACTGGGCTGTCCACTCGCAGGCTGATCAGTGAACCTCGAAGGTAACTTTACCACTGAGCTAAAAGGGTGTCTGGGGGCCATACTCTCGGGGTTTCTCCAGTCTCCTTTAGGCCAGTAAATCTGGTCTTTTTTTTTTTTTTGTTTGTGAGTTAGAATTATGCTCTACATCCTTCTCCAGCTCTGTCCAGAACCCTCTGTTGTGATCCTGGTCAGAGCAGTCAGCGGTGGTAGCCGGGCACCATCTAGCTGTACCGGACTCAGTCCGGTGAAGGTCTTGGTAGAATCCAGCTTCCTTTAATGACAGGAATTTTATAATAGGCCTGGTTTCTGGGAATGTGGAAGAATTATAGTCACAAAGACACCTTTAACAGCCTATAACAACATCAAACACACATATCTTAACATTAGTCAAGAAACTTACCGTGTGTCTTAAAGACACGCTCTCCGGCAGCAGTCCTGGGGCGGCTCACAAAGTTTTGGTCCTGGTTGGCAAGGACTTCTTTGATTAAGGGCAATCCAGATACAAGAACAGTATGCATGGCCCTGAAATCCAGGCTTAACAGTTTCCCATATTTCTTCACAAACTGAAAAATAGTTAGTCACAGTTGAATACGCACATGTCTGTGTATGCAGGAATGAAGGTTATGGGTGTGTAGTTACAAGGGCTTGTATTGAAGGTAGATTTTTGTCTGTGTGCACATGCATGCGTGCAGCCAACTGACTCAGACAGAGCAGAAATATTCATTCTGCAGTGTGCCACAGATTTTCTATTACTATGTAGCAAACTCTTTTACCTTTACGCGTCTTAGTTTCACACTCCAGAAAATGTGGACTTCAAAGACTGATTACTATGACCACTTCTACTTTCAAAAATCTGACCTGTAGTCTGATGGGAGTGTTGCTCTCTGTCACCTTTTCTCCTTCTTCTCTAAACTAGACTCAAATGCAATTCACTACAGGATTGGGAAGTTCTTTCAGAAACATTTATCAACAAGCATGAATTGAGTGAGTACCAACTAAGTGTTCCTAGAACCAGCCACTGAGGGTATAACTGTGAATAAATATACAAGGTTTCAGCACACTGACCCTACAAAAGAAGGCTGAGTTATGGTTACTCTAAGTCTGGTGTAGCAAACATGAATTTTTAGTAAATCAGAATATCTGTTTAAGCAGAAGACAATGTCCCATTCCTTGACATGTACTAGATAATGGAAAGTTAAGGGCTATCTTAAGGGCCATTGAAAGGCCCGGTCTTAAGGGCTGGGGCCAGGTATGGAGAAAAGCATTCTAGCTCTGGAGTTATATGTCAATCTGGCTCTGTGGTTCACTAGCTGTGGGTTGTTGGGCAAGTTGCTTCACTTTGAGCCTCAGCTCTCCAACTATAAAGGAGGGGGAAGCTATTCCTCCTTCAAAGGTTCTGTACGGAAGATTGAGAGTAGCAATAAGAAAGGCACTTTGTTTTCTGGTGCCTGTCACCCAGCCACTCAGCAAGTCTCTGAGAACTGAATGCGCTCTGTGTGCAGGGAATGTGGAAGCACACCCATTGCAGTAGCGAGGAAGAGAGCACAGGGATGTGTGGGAGGAAGACACTCGTGCTCAAAGACAGCCACATCACTGCCCGCCATGTTAAAGCACTTTTCACCTTTTGTCTCATGTAATCTCACAGCCACCCTACAGTAGTAATGGTTTTTCTCATTTTTCAGAAAAGGAATAATGAGGCAGCTTAGCCAAGGCGACAAAGCTAATGAGTGGTGGAGGGAAGTGGCCATGCATTATGTAAGATATGAGGACAAAGAAATGAACCTGAGATGGCTCCAGAACCTTAGAGTTTAGTGAGAGTGAAACAGCAAGAGAGAGAAAATGAGAGTGAATGGAAGAGTGTTTAGTTGTGTTCATAAGTATGCACAAGTGTGCAGGCATGTGCAAGTGTGGGATAAGTAACATTGAATGGTCATTAATCAAAGTCTTTCTAAATCTGTCTATGCAAGAGATGACTCTATCCAAGTAGAGATCGCCTCTGCTTCTTGTGTGCCTAGGTATGTCTAGCTGCAGGTAGGGGTATCCAACAGAAGGGCTCTATTCCCTCCAGGTGGCTCTGGTCCTTCCTCCCCAGTCCTCATACAATTACACTTCACCATGTCATCCTTAGAGCTCTGGACCTATATCATCCCCATCACAGCGAATACAATGATACCAGTCTCATACTTCCACCCTGTTCCCATGTTAAAGACCAAGGCAGGATTCAATCCTTCCATCATTCCTTTGGCCCAGTTTCCTCTATCAATCTTCATTCATCTCTAGCATAGTGTGTCCTATCTTGCTAGTAGAGGCAGTGCCAAGATTCAATCACAAGTTGGTCTGCCTCCACAGTACATGCCTTTGCTCCTAAGAAATGGCAGTAATATATCAGATACAAATCAAGCAGACTGTTGAGTTCATCTTGCTGGATGCCTGGGCCTTGCAAAATAATCTCTTTACTAATTTAGAACATTCAATAAGGGTAAACCTCAGGGACTAATGACCTAAGATTAGTTAAGGAACACCAACTATATGGTAGGTCAAGGCCAGGTGCTGGGAATGCAACAAGTCTTTAACTTCAAGAAGCTCACAATCTAATGAAGGATACAGATAAATACCCAGTTCTTATTATCATTCTGTACAAAAAATTATTTGATGGGAGAAAGTTAAGTAGATAAAGGGATCAGACATAACGGTGTTGATGGAGGAGCAGAGTAATAGATAGAAGGCACCTGAGTTTTTGGATGATCTTATGATACAGAGCAGCCTCCCTATCCTGAACTGCCCACCTACTTCTGAACTCATCTGTGAGAGAGAAATAAATTTCAGTGTTAATTATGCCACTGTATTTTGGGGTTCCTTTTCTACAGCAACTGGATATACATCCTAACTAATCATTTATCCAACTATCTGTACTTTCTCCCACTTTAGTTTGATATGATCTTTCTCTCAAATACATACAATTATAATAAGTCATATAGCCACCTTAGAAAGTTTTTCAAGTAGAGAAAAAAGAAAAGGTCCCATACAAATAGGCCAGTTTCTTCATTGTCCTCTCACTATGTTTTAGCTTATGCCATTCTTTCCTTATTTACAATCTCCTGTTCCAATCAGTCCACTTTACCACATGCCAAACATTTCTTTAAAGTTAGCCTGATTTATTCTCACAGGTTATCTCCAGGGTTTCCCATTGGTAGTAATCTTATCTCCTGATATCTCATTTGATTGCTAGATTGCTAGGAGTTTACACCACATATTTAATCATACACTATCTTGTATCATTAGTATCACCAGAGTCCGAGAATCCAAGAAGGAGAGGGAAAGAAATGTGGGTTAGAAAAATATTTGAAGAAATAATGGTTGAAAAGTCCCCAAATTTGGCTAAAGACCTAAACCTACACATTCAGAAGTATGTAAGTGAACCCAAACAGGATAAATCCAAGTAAATCTATCTGAAACAGAATAAACGCAAAGATATACACACCAAGACACATCGTAATCAAATATTGGAAAACTAAAGACAAATTAAAATTCTTGAAAGGATCCAGAGAGAAACAGCTAATTACCTATGGAGAACCACAATTCTAATGAGAAAAAAAGTTCTCCTTAGAAACCATGGAGGCCAGAAGGAAGTAGCACAACATTTTTAAGTATTGAAAAAAAATGGAGCTGTGAGCCCAGAATCCCATATTCAGCGAAAACATATTTCAGAAATGAAGGTGAAATAAATATATTCTCAGATGAAGGAAAGCTAAAAGCACTTGTTTACAGAAAACCTATTCTAAAAAAATAAAATCTCAAGAAAGCTCTTCATAGAGAAAGGAGATTATAATGGCAGGAAGCTTGGAACATCAGGAATGAAGAAAGAACAACAGAAAAGGTAAAGAAATAGGTAAACACAATAGACTATTCTCCTCTTGAGTTTTTAAAATTATATTTGACAGTTAGAAGAAAAAATTATAATAGTGTCTGATGTGGTTTTCAATGTATGTAGAAGCAATATTTAAGACAACCGTATCTTTTAAAAAATAAGAAATAAAACCTGTTGCCATGGAGTCAATTCTAACTCATAGCGACCCTATAGGGTAGAGTAGAACTGCCCCATAGGGTTTCCAAGAAGCAGCTGATGGATTCGAAGTGCCAAACTTTTGGTTAGCAGCTGAGTTCTTAAACACTGCGCCACCAGGACTCCATATCATAAAGGGAGGATTGATTCCACTTGAAGTGGTAAAATGTTGACACTAGCAAAGTACAATAAACTACATATGTATATTGTAATCTCTTAAGTAACCACTAAAAAAACTATACAAAGAAATATACTTGAAAACACTTAAGGTAAATCAAAATGTAATTGTTAAGAAAAAAAGGTTCAAGTAACCCTTAGGGAGTCAGGAAAGGAGTAACAGAGGAAAACAAATAATAAAAGAATAATAGAATGGAAGACTTAAATCCTACCATATTAATATTACATTAAATATAAATGGTCTAAATATACCAATTAAAAGACAGAGATTGGAAGAATGAATTTAAAAAGATAATCCAACTATATGCTGTCTACAAGAAACTCATTTCTTGTAGACACCATATAGTAGTCACACTGGAAATCATTACCAGAAAGATAACAGAAAAATTTTCAAACCCTCGGAAATGAAACAACACACTTCTAAAACAAGGGTATGTATTTAGGTGACTAGCTTTAAAATTCTGTGACTAATCTTGTCGCCAAGTGTTACCAACTGGGCGTTTGTCCCTTGAGAGTGATAAAATCTTATACATGTGTACTTGAGTAATAATACATGTGTTTACAGGACTCCAGGCATTTCTCCCCCACGTGTCTGTCAATTCTGTCAAGATCTATCCTGAAGTACAACACTGTCAGTTATAGGCTAATATCCACATGCCTATAAGGAAGACCAGTTAATATGACTATTATTCAAATTTACGCACCAACCACTAAGGCCAAAGATGAAGAAACTGAAGATTCTTACCAGCTTCTGCAGTCTGAAATTGACTGAACATGCAATCAGGATGCATTGATAATTA
>NW_004443939.1:5763461-5765930 GCF_000243295.1 Trichechus manatus latirostris
TAACAATCAAAATCAGACCCCAAGTCCTTTGATTCAAGGATCTGTTTTTTGTTTTTGTTTTTTCATTTTTAATATAACTTAGAAGCAGATAGATTATAACAGCAATGGACCAGAATACTAAGAGTTCTTTGTCATTAGAGACTTTCAAAGAGAAATTAGAATAAGATTGCTGGAGAGGAAATTCATGTGCCAAGAAAGATGCTGGAACAGAAGCACTTTAAGATTCTTTAACTTAGAGATTCTATGATTTCACTGGACCTCTAGAGAAAATGGGGTCTGTGGGTGGTGCAAACAGTTAATGTGTTTGGCTGCTAACTGAAAAGTTGGAGGTTTGAGTACACCCAGAGGCACTTTGGAAGAAAGACCTGATTAAGGTGTGTCAACTTGGCTGGGCCATGATTCTTGGTGATTTGGTGGTAATGATGTAATTTGGCGGTTATGTAATGATGCAGTCAACTCCATAATGAGATCTGCTATAAGTAGCCAATCAGTTGAAAGGGAGTTTCCTTCAGGGTGTACCCTGCCTCCAGTATATAAACGGATGATCCAGCAAGGCTCTTGCTCTGGATCCTTCATCATCATCTAACCTCTGGTTCTTGGGACTTGAGCAAGCAGCTTACCTGCTGACCATGGGATTTCTTGGCCTTCGCAGCCTGTGAGCCAGCAGCCTGCAGTCTGACCTGCCGATGTTGGGTTTGTCAGGTTCTGCAGGTACATGAGTTAGGAGAACCCTCCAGTCTGATGCCTGACCCGTGGACTTGGGACTTGCCAGCCTTTACAACAGTGTGAGCCATTTCCCTGAGATAAATCTCTCTCCCTCTCTCTATGTATGTATATGTATACATATATATATATACATCTGAACTCAATATCGGCAGGTCAGATTTATATATACATTTCACTGGTTTTGCTTCTCTAGAGAACCCAGACTAAGACATTTGGTACTGAGGGTGGTTCTAGAGAAACACAATTGTAAGGATGAGTTTTCTAAATTGATTATGGTTATCAAGTTTGGTTAGTCTTAAAGATGTTGATGACTCTGCTTCCAGTAGTAAAGAGGGGACTGCTAATCCATGGTGTGAGGTGGCAATAGAAATATGCATAATATCACCCCTGATAGTTCAAGTATTGGCATTGATTGGGAAGAAATGGGATATGGGGACATATGGGCAGATAATCAGGAAGCTGGAGACAGTGAGCACCTTATTTTGTTGATTCACTGCTGCCAACAGAACCAGCCCTCTCACTACCATCTGAAGAGCCCCTCCATCCTCATCTTATGAGATTAACCCAACTGTGTCTAAAGAGCCTTTGTCTGAGTCTTCCCCCGGGGAGGCATCTGAATCATTGCCTGGGGCATTGCCTGAGGCAGATGCCTTACAAGACATTGCCGAATGTTCTCAGAACACATCACTACCACCCATTTTTGCTTCTAGACATATAACTAGAGTTAAGTCCCAGCAAGATCCAAAAGGTGAAGTACAAAGTGTGAGCCAGGAGGAGGCATGTTACACTCTGAAAGAATTGCTTGACTTTTCCAGTATGTACAAACAGAAACCTGGAAATGTGTGTGAGAATGGCTATTAAGTGTGTGGGATAATGGTACAAGGAACATAAAATTTCATGAGTCTGAGTTTATTGATATGGGCCACTAAGCACAGATTCTTCATTCAGTGTTTCAGCTTGAGAGGTTAAGAAGGATCTAATAGTTTATTTGGTTGGTTCACTGAAGCATGGATTACATGGTGGTCTACACTAAATCAAGTTGAAGTACCAGACCTGCCTTGTTATACTGTAGAAGATATCCAAAGGCTTAGGGAAATTGGTATGTTGAGTTGATTTATCAGGTTAGACCCATAGACCTACACATGAAGTGCCCAGAGGACACACCTTTTACCACAACAGTGAGGAACAAATTTGTGAAGGGAGGCTTAGCATCCTTAAAGACTGCTGTGACTGATATTTCATGTAAGTAAGATTTGACAGTGGGAACTGTCCTAACTTAATTAAGACACATAACTGTAATGGGGCTGATTGGACCCCCTGGGGTAGGGGCCAAGTGGCAGCACTCAATCAACAAAGACAAAGGTAGACATGATTATTATAATGGACAGCGGAGTCAAAGCAGTAATCAGAATAGACTGACTCATTGGCTACCGAATCATGATGTCCTTAGGAGATGGGAAATCTTAAGTATTTATCTGTACAAGTGGAAGAATTCTAGGTCAAGTGAACAGCAGTATAACTCAAATTGCCAGAATAGAGAGTCATGGCCCCTCAATCAATTCCAAAACTTGAGCTAGTTTACAGACCCCCAACTTCCTTAATGAAGGGGAGGCTGCGTTCCTTTGAAGAAGGACCCCACCTCATTTCCAAAAATTTATACTGTTAATATTTCTCCCAGCCTTCCCCAAAGAGGTCTACAGCCTTTTACAAGAGTGACTGTTCATTGGGGAAAAGGAAATAATC
>NW_004443939.1:5766520-5768015 GCF_000243295.1 Trichechus manatus latirostris
AACAAATTAATATATCTCCTGGTATCTGGTATGCAGTTATTGATCTTCCTAATGCCATTTTCTCCATACCTGTTTTGAAGTACCACCAGAAGCAGCTTTCCTTCAGCTGGCAAGGCCAACAATATACGTTCACTGTTCTACCACAAGGGTATGTCAACTCTCTTGCCCTATGTCATAATTTAGTCTGCAGGGATCTTGATCACTTTTCCCTTCAACAAGATGTCACACTGGTCCATTACATTAATAACATTATGCTGATTGGACGTAGTAAGGAAGAATGTCAATGACTGTAGACTTATTGGTAAGACATTTGAGTGCTAACGGGAGGGAAATTAACCCAACAAAAATTCAGATGCCTTTCACCTCAGTGAAATTTCTAGGGCTCCAGTGGTATAGGGCATGTCAAGATATTTCTTCTAAAGTGAAGGATAAGTTGTTGCATCTGGCCACTCCTACAACTAAAAAGGAGACTCAATGCCTGTGAGTCTCTTTGGATTTTGGAGACAGCATATCCTTCATTATTTATCAAGTGACTTGAAAAGCTGCTAGTTTTGAATGAGGCCCAGAACAAGAGAAGGCTCTGCAAGAGGTTCAGGCTGCTGTTCAAGCCCCTCTGCCACTTGGGTCATATGATCCAGCTGATCCAATGGTGCCTGAAGTATCAGTGGCAGATAGAGATGCTGTTTGGGGTCTTTGGCAGGCTCCTACTGGCGAATCACAGCGCTGACCCTTAGGATTTTGGAGTAAAGCCCTGCATCCTCTGCAGATAACTACTCTCCTTTTGAGAAACAGCTTTTGGCTTGTTACTGGGCCTTAGAGACTGAATGCTTAACAATGGGCTAACAAGTCACCATGTAGCCTGAGCTGCCCATCATGAACTGAGTATTTTCTGACCCATAGAGTCATAAAGTCAGACGTGCACAGTAGCACCCCATCAGTAAATAGAAGTGGTATATTTGAGATCAGGCCTGAGCAGGACCTGAAGGCACAAGTAAGTTGCATGAGGAAATGGCCCAAATGCCCATGATCTGCACTCCTGTCACATTACCCGCCCTTTCCCAGTCTGCACCTACAGTCTCATGGACAGTTCCTTATGCTCCGTTGACTGAGGAAGAGAAAACTTGTCCCTAGTTTACTAATGGTTCTACGTGATACACAGGCACCACTCAAAAGTGGACAGTGGCAGCAATACAGCCCTTTTCTGAGAGCTCTCTGAAGGATAGTGGTGAAGGGAAATTCTCCCAATGGGCAGAACTTCAAGCAGTGCACCAGTTTCTCACTCTGCTTGGAAGGAGAAGTGGCCAGATGTGGGACTGTATAATGATTCATAGGCTGTGGCCAATTGTTTGGCTGGATGATCAGGGACTTGGAAGGAACATAATTGGAAAATTGGTGCCAAGGAGGCATGGGGAAGAGGTATATGGACATACTTCTCTGAATGGGCCAAAGAAGTGAAGATATTTATGTTTCATGTGAATGCTTACCAAAGGGGGAC
>NW_004443939.1:5769362-5770823 GCF_000243295.1 Trichechus manatus latirostris
AACACAGTACATGTCAGTCCCATGGCCCAGGAGGTGCATCACAAACTATTTTCAGATAGGCAAACACTTTACAAAAGATGTCATCAGGGAGGTGAGGACTTTATAAAAAATGTCATCAGGGAGGTGACTAATGCAAGTGGACCATATCGGTCCCATGTTCCATGAAGCACATCACACACGTGGTACATATTGGTCCCATAGCCCAGGAAATGCATCACAAACTGTTTTCTTGCCCAAAAGAACTCATTTACTTGGATATTTTGAAATTCTGGTAACCGTACATTGCCAGTAACACAAAGGAAATAGTAAACACACTTGCTAGTCTTATCTTGCTTTACATAAACCAAAAGACACAAAAGTTTCACACAATCACTCCTCTGGGAAGCATCTCCTCATATGAATGGCTCTCAACACTCAAATGTGGTGCAGACTAACTTTCTTGTTTTTTTGGCACTTACACCAATATCTGCCACAAAGCTAAAATATACTAAAATGACTCAAATGCCTGCCAATACACCTCCAGGGGAGGAAAATGTAGCTGGAACATATATGCACCATCACCTGTTAAACTACAACAACTCAATTCTGACATGACTAATAATGGCCCAGACCCTTCAGGAATGAAGATTTGGGTCACCCCACAAGGCAAAGAACCATGACCAGCTGAGGTGCTTGCTGAGGGCAAAGGGAATACAGAATGGGTGGTGGAAAAAGGGAGTTCTAAATACTAGCTACGACCACGTGACCAGTTGTAGAAATGAGAACTGTAATTGTTAAGAGTATTTCCTCCTTGTATGTGTACAGGTACCAAGTTTTCAATGGGTGGACTGTGATGGTTAAGGCTGTGTTTCAGTGGCTTGGCTGTGATTCTCAGTTGTTTGGCAGTAATGATGTAATTTGGCAGTTATGTAATGATGTAATCAACTCCATGATGACATTTGCTATGAGCAGCCAATCAGTTGAAAGGGGGTTTCCTTGCAGGTGTGGCCTGCTTCCAGTATATAAGTGGATGTTTCAACAAGGCTGTCAACTCGGTATCCTGCATCTGACTCATCATTGTCTGACCTCTGGTTCTTGGGACTTGAGCTAGCAGCTTACTTGCAGATCTTGGACTTTGTCAGCCTCTACAGCCTGTGAGCCAGCAGTCTGCCATCTGACCTGCTGATCTTGGGTTCATCAGCTCCTGTGAATCAAGAGTAGCTTCCAGCCTGATGCCTGACCCATGGATTTGGGACTTGCCAGCCTCTACAACCATATAAACTATTTCCTTGAGATAAATCTCTTTACCTATATATGTACATATGTATATGTGCTTCACTGGTTTTGCTTTGAACCCGTTCATTTCGGTTCGACCCCCTGCTGAGAATTTAGATTTCCACATCAGATGTACTGAATCAGAATCTACATTTTAACAAGACACCTGGTGATCTATTTCTGAAAAATCAGCCATTGAAAATCCAA
>NW_004443939.1:5797710-5804873 GCF_000243295.1 Trichechus manatus latirostris
TTTCACTTAAAGTACAATTAAAAAAAAACTAGTTTGTTGGTTTGTTGTTATTGTGTGCCATCAAGCTGATTCCCTCTCATAGCAACAGAGTAGAACTGCCCCATAGTGTTTTCTAGGTTGTAATTGTTAAGGAAGAAGATCCCCAGGTCTTTTCTGCCACAGAGGGGATGGTGAGTTTGAACTGTTGACCTTTCGGTTGGCAGCTGAGCACTTAACCATTGCACCCCTCTAGGCATTCTTTCTTTCCCACTTTGACTACTGAAATATCCTCCTGAATGGGTTCACTGCCTCCGTTCTTTCCTCCTCCATTCGTTTTCCAGAAAGTTGCAATTGTGATATGTCCAAGAACAAATATTAATATGACGCTCTTTAACATCAATCCCCCTGATGGGTTTCTGTCACTTACAAGAGTGCCCTTTGAACTTTCGATTATTTGTATTTATTAGTAAAATACTTTTCAGCATGCACCTACAACCTTATAGGTTTATTTCGGTATTTATGAATCATATACATGTAATACTTTGATCCTAAATTATATATGTTACAAAACACAAAAAATAAAAATTAAAGGATTAAAGAGAAGAACAGTGCTTAAAAGTATCTTTATGGACAGTATAAAAAACATAGTTCACTCACTAATAATCATTTTTTTTTTTTGGTGAAGACAATGTGATTGGGTATACTTGATTATTTTTGAAAATTTTAGTTTAACCCTGGGTTCTCCTTCTGCTTTCAGTTTATTTCAGTACTTTATTTTAAAGGCTATTGTAGGAATAATAATAGAAGGTCAAAAGTTTTTTCAGTATCCCAGTTGAGAATCTTGTGCAATCCTGGGTACAAATACAAATCCATGTTGGAAACCAAGGACTTAAAGAACAGAATCCAAACTCTTCAAAATGTCATTCAGGAGTCTTTAAAGCTTGGCCTCACTTACCTCTCTACCCTGTGTCTGAGCACTGTCTTCTCTGTGCTTGACATACTTGATCACAGACTTACTAGACAACTTATGGGCCCATGGATGCATCATATATTTTCACATTTCCATGTCTTTGAATATACATGTAATGTCCTCGACTCACTTTGTCTACTTGACGAATTCCTAGTCATCTTTCAAAAGTCTAAATATAGAGGCCACTTGTATTTGAGCTCTCCCAAATCCTACCTACCCTGATCCTGAGATCAATTACTTCCTCATTTCATGTTTATGTAACATCTTTACATTATTCTAATAATTATATACTTTTAAGTGTATTGTAGATTATTGATTTATTTGTCTTGATTTTCTGTCAGATTTGAGGGCAGAGACTATATAGCCGTGATGACTTTCTCAGTTCATGGTGGTACTTCAAAAAAGGTGTGCAGAGTGATTAAGTGAATGACAATAATTGCTGTTAAGTCTGCAGACTGTGTACGTCTCCCGAACAATTCCATCATGCATAAACCCCAGCTACCCCCAGTCACTAGAGGGTGCAGGTCCTGATTTCCATAGTGAGAGTCCTTGATCTCTTGTGGCTGGAAGTCTTTTTGGCTCTTCCTTTGCTGTAGCTTTCTTGCCAGGACCTTTTCTTGATGGCCCCAGTCAGAGTTTTCTGCTCCATAAACCCCACTCTTCCTTAGGACTGCTGCTATTGTCTGCACTACCACTTTTAAGAGAGTTGGAGGGGAATATCCCACTGGCATTCTTGGATGCCCACTTTTTTTTCCTTGTTGTTGTTCTCTATCATCTGACCTGACTAGACTTTTGGGGGCAGGATAAGGCTGGTTCAATTCAAAGAACTGAACAGAAGAATCTAACAGTCATTGGATGATAGCTTGTGACTGATGGTCTGTTGTGAACTTGGCATCACTAGTACTCCATCTGAAGTCTCCAAAAAGCCAGGAACTCCATTTCCCAGAATCCCCTTTCCTTATGGTTCCAGGCTAGAGCTTACCAGTGAGCAGCACCCTCAGGAGATTTGGGAAGTAGAAGGGAAGGAGAAGCTGTTATTCTTTGGAGTCAGTTGTAACCATACAGATATGGGATTCGTAGAGGTTTTTCTGCAAGCTCTCGAGACCATTTGCTTTGATGTTACAGGATGACTCAGTTGGAAGGAGCTTCCTAGGAATCTTGATAATTCACCAATTTTCTTGTGAGCTCTTTAGAACCATCCACTTCAGTTCCTCAGGCTGAGTCTTCAGCGTCAGCTTCCCTGAAATTTGCTTACCCAGCTTTTCCAAATGGATGTATAAATCCCTAATTCAAATACTGAACTACTTACTGGAATGGAGACATTGGCAGTTCAATGGTAGAATTCTTACCTTTCATCTTGGAGACCCAGGTTAAAGTCCCCACCGAGGTACCTCATGCGTAACCACCACACTGTGTCAGTGGAGGCTTGTGTGTTGCTACGATAATGAACAGATGTCAGCAGAGCTTTCAGACTAAGACAGACTGGGAAGAGAAGCTTGGAGATCTGCTTTTAAAAATCATCCAACAAAAACCCTAAGGATCACAGCAGTCCAATCTGCAACAGATCATGGGTATGGCACAGGACCAAGCAATGTTTCATTCTGCTATGCATGGGATTACTGGGTTGCTAAGAGTCTGGGACCAACCTAGTGGCAACCAACAACAACACTTGGAATACATGGGGCTGTTTCTGTTTTGCTAACCAACCCCTGTCACCTCTTGTGGCAGTGAGGTATAAAGAATGAGCTAGACAACTCTGCTGGTTACCAGCTGTAGCAGCTATCTATGGCTGCATATCAAACTGCCCCAAAACTTAATGGTTTAAAACAACAGACATTTCCCTGCTCACAGTTCCATGAGTTAGGACTATGGGCAGAAATCAGCAAGGATGTTCAACTCAGTTTCAGGTAGGGAGACTGGGAGGTCCAAGATGGTCTTATTCTGGGGGCACTGATGCTGGCTATCTGCTGGTGTACCTGGGTTTTCCTCCACGGGACCTGTCTTCCCACATGGTCTCCCATCATCAGTTTAGCTTGAGTTTCTTTCCATGGTGACTGGCTTCCAAGAGGGCAGAAGCAGACACTGCAAGGCTTCGTAAGGCCTAAGCCTGGACTGGAAAAGCATCACTTTTGCAACATTTTATTGGCCAAGGCAAGTCACCAGCACAAATTGAAGGCAGGGGAAAATAAACTTCTCTTGATGGGAGGAATAGCCAAGTCACTTCGTAAGAGTATGGGAGGGATTGTTTTCACCACTTTTGAAAACAATCTCCACACCAGTTGAGGGAATTGAGGCATGGAGACATTTAGTAACTTGCCCAAGGTGACTAAGCTGTTAAGTAGCAAGGCCAAAATTTGACCCTGATGAATCTGGTTCCAATATTCATGTTCCTTACTACTACATCACACTGCTTTATAACTTCTTTTTATTCTTCTATAATTTCCATTTGGCTTTTAAGGCTCAAAAAATGCCACCTTCCTTATTATTATAAATTTCAGATAGTCCTCCAACTTAACCTTCCATAGCATTTCTATTGAGGTCTTCACATTACAACACACACACACACACGCACACACACACACACACATACACACACACACACATACACACACCCACCCACCCATGCACACAACAAAAAATCTCTCTCTTTATTTCGGATAATTAAAACAGTAGCTTCTCTGAGTGTCTTAGTATTTTAATTAGTATATAGGTTCCTTATCTTTCACATAAACCTGAAAGAACCCCGTAACTGGGCTTGGGTGTTAGTCACCTCTCTATTTCATGGATGATATAGCATAAGATCTAGTGCACAGTAGTTGATTAGCAGATATTAAATGAATGAACATGTGAACAAGCCCACCTTGTTTCTTAAAAAACATTCTGACCTCTGTGCACCAGAAATGTGTGGCTACTAAGTATAAGCACTGAGAGCTTCAACTCTACTTTCATTAATCACCAAAGACCCTCTTGGCTTCTCTCTTGACCGTGGTCTCGTGTCCAGCTGACTTCCAGCTCATAGCTTTGTATCATGGCTTTGGCTCAGCTTTTAATTATTGGTTTTGATTTTCTTGGTTTTGATCCTTATTTCCGTCTGAGAACATTGTTGCACTGGACCTCCCACCCCGCCTCCCATCTCTGTCATCCAGACCATGGCTTTGACCACTAGAGTATAATCTCCCTGAGAGCAGGAACAGTATCTATTTTGCTCACCATTGACTACAAAGTTTAATAAATACATTACAGATTAAACTGAACTGATGCCCTTAATCAGGACCACTCTGATTACTAATGAGACTGTAGTTCAGACAGAGTGACTGACAGAAGCTTCTGACGAAGTGCTGTGGGGCTTCATTTGCACTAGGGAGGAACATAAGCATAGGCTTTATTAGAAGGGCTTCCCATAAACCAATATACTGAGTAATCCCAAGTGAAGCACACTTAACATAGCCATAACGAACCTTGTGTCAGAGGGGCCAATGGGTTGCTAATTCTCTATGCATATGGTGTTCTTTTTGCTGAACTTCCCTCAGTTCCTTTGCTTATTTAACTTTGCTTAATAACCAGCAGATGGCTTCTGTCTGGGAAATTATCAGCTGGTGCTTAGCAATGGCAGATTCAAGAGGAGACATGGGACTTGTTAGGGGTAGGGAATCCAGATGCCAACATGCAGAATGCCAGGTGAGGCTATCAGGCATTGTATAATTGGTGCTGGAGGCAATGAGGACAGCTGAGGGGGCATTAGGAGGAACCTTCCTGAAAGGGAGAGACAGAAAGACAGAGAACGTAATGGCAATGGAAATGAGGGTCGACTCTAGGATAGAAACTAGTTCTTTTCTGAGTTCTCAATACCTAGAACTGTATATCACGCATGTAGATGCTTAATACATGTGCAATGAATATAGACTGGGACCCACCATTTATTCATGTATTCATTCATCCAACAAATATATATTGTGACCCTACTGTGCACCATGTCCCATCCAGTGCAACCAGGCACTGGAAATATAGCAGTGAACAAGACATGGTCTCAGCCATATCTATCTTTGGTTTGCATGAAAATTATTATGTGCATTCATGCAGTAGAATATGTAAAGAAACACTTAGCTTTAGAGAAAGAGATTCAAGTAGTAAGACAGCATGGAAAAGATACTGAGCAACTGGAAGAGACTGAAAGTTTGGTAGTCAAAGGAGCGAGAGAAATCTTAAAGACCATGGAGTTGGAGAAAACCTAGGAAAAGCCAAAAGAAACTCACCTCTAGTTTGCTCAGCCACTCTTCCTGGGGTGATAATTCAAATGATGTTGACATAGGTCATATGTGAACAAGGTCAAGTCATTTACAACTGTGAGTGACAAGTTCTCCACTTGACTACTCACTAAGTCCTCAGCACCTGTCTTAAGAGATTATGGTCTGGAGATAAGTGTGGGAAGCATTTGTTCACTCATTCAACAAATGTTTATTGAGCACCCCCTTTATGCTAGACAGTGTTGTAGGCCCTGGGACTTGAGTGGTGAATGAGATAAACACAACAGAAACAGATTGTCTTCATTCTAGAGGAAAATTAAAACCAAAGAAAAAAGTAACAAATGAATAGATGATATTGCTTCAGGCAATGATAATAGGTATGAAAAATAAATAGAGTAGGTGGATAGAGAGAGACAGCCGTATGTGAGGAAGGGGTACTTTGTTCAGGGGTGGCCTTTTGGAGGAATTGGCATTAGAATGGAGATCTAAATGAACTGAACCGGTAGGCCATGTGAAGGTCTTGGGGAAGGCATCCCAGATGGCAGAAAAACATGTTGTCTGATTGGATCTTTTCATGTTGTCTTAGAACAGACATTTATTTTCTCACAGTTCAGGAGGCTAGAAGTCTGAATTCAGAGTGTGGATCTAGGAGGTGGGGGCATCCTTCTTTGTCTATTTCAGCTTCTGTTGTTATGTGCCATGGAGTTGATTTTCACCCCGTAGTGATAACATGAGAGAGAGTAAAACTGTCCCATAGGGTTTACTACGCTATAGTCTTTACAGGGGCAGATCACCAAGTCTTTCTCCTGCGGAGCTGCTGGGTGGGTTTGAACCGCCAGCCTTTTGGTGAGCAGGCAAGTGCTTCACCATTGTGCCACTAGAACTCTGATTCTAGTAGCCGGCAATCCTTGGAGTTCCTGGGCTTGTAAATGCATCTCCTTCCATCATCATCAGATAGCATCTGCGTTCTCCCATTTGTGCCCCCTTGTCTCTATGTCTGTTCTGCTCCTTATAACTTAGAAGTGATTAGGTTTAGGATACACTTTACATTGATAGGGTCCATTAACATAACAAAGAAAACCTTATTTCCAGACAGGATTCCATCCACAGGTACTGGGATTAGGATTCCAACACATATTTTGAGGGGACACAATTTGTTTCTAATCTAGTAAAAATTTGGTGGATTTGAAAAATAGCAGGAAGGCCAGGGTGGCCAGAATACAGTTCCAAGGGGAGAGTAGGAGGAGGTGAGCTTGGAGAAGTGTGGGCTGGCACTGGATATGGTTATGTAAACATTTATATTGAATGTCACGTATGAGCTTGAAATTATTGTGTACTTCTGAATGCAATAAGCTCAGCCATATTTTTCACCTAATGCTTCATTTGAACTTATGCATATGAGAATAGTATTTTAGAAAGGGCAGAAGATGTATTTTTGAATGTTAAAACTTCTGATTATGTCTTTGTCCTTCCATCCAAAATAATTTTATTAATTTGCAAGGAAAAAAGACATTTCCTTGCCATGGTGTGGTTTCGTGTACAGATTTTCTGAATGCTAATTCATTCAAACTGTAACTCTTACCTACTGTTTCAAAGGATGGCTACTTACATTCATCACCTGAATGACAACTGTTTCTAACTTCTTTTTCTTGAAAACAAATAAGAAGATTAAAACAAAAATATAATTGTAAAAGGAAGGTAGCAGCTTTAAAATGGGTCTGTATTTTAACTCTCCTTCCATTGCCAAACCCCTTGCCATCTAGTTGATTCTGACTTATAGCGACCCTATAGGGCAGAGTAGAACTGCCCCACAGAGTTTTCAAGGAGCAGCTGGTGAATTCAAACTGCGGACCTTTTGGTTAACAGCCAAATACCTAACCACTGTGCCACCAGGGCTCCCCCTTCCTTGGAATCCGATAACTGGTTTAACAACAGAGGACAGTGGAAGTAAGGAAGTAGAACTCTATGAC
>NW_004443939.1:5805520-5807669 GCF_000243295.1 Trichechus manatus latirostris
ATGAATTGTCCAGAAAAGGCAAATCTATAGAGAATGAGGTGGGGAGAGTGGAGAATGGGCCGTGACTGCTAATGGATACAGGACTTCTTTTTGGGGTGATAAAAGTACTCTAAAAATAGATTACAGTGATCATTGTGCAACTAAATAAATACACTAAAAATTAATGGATTGTGTATTTTAACTGGTGAATTTTACATTATGTGAGTTATATCTCAATAAGAGTGTTTTAAAAAAATGAAGTTAGAATGGAGATGTATGTTCTCAAAACACTTACTTCACGAGATTTCCTGCCCAGGAAGTTACTGAGGAACTTCAGTTACACTGAAGTTTTACTGAGACAATGGGATAAAGATAGATGCATACCTGTAATCTACACAACCCATGATACTGGGAGTCTAATGCAAGACAGCAGCAGAGGAAAGTCCAGGACGATAGCTGTGCAGCAGGCCGGAGAACAACCAATTTAATCTCAAGCTGGAGGAAAAGAGCTCTAACAGGGATGTCTCTATGAAAAACAGATCTGATGATTTATGTGATATATTTGACCTTGTGGAAAATACTATTCAGAATTTACTTACATTTCTTTTGGGAAGAATTACAGTATTTTTACGCAAATAACGCATGCATTATATGTTTCTTGCCAACTGCGCAACCCCCCACATGTTATGTTCATAAGTGTTCTGTGCTAGTTTTTTTCTTTTTTTTTTTTACATGTTACTGACTTCGATTTCTATTTCTGATCACATGCAAACTTCACTTAAGGTAGGTATTGACTTGATATTACTTGAATTTAAGCCAAAAATATTTCCCAGTAGATCACCTATTGAGCTAATGTGCTATAATCATCAACTTAAATTAATAGAAACAAATACACAGTTTTGATCGTTTACTTTCTGATTACTGGCACACTGTCAAACTCAATCCATGACTTCTTGACCATGGCTTATACCTTTATTATACAATTATGATCAAAAGTAACATTTTCAGACTATTTTTATACACGTGAGCAGGAGATTAAAGACAATGAACAGAATGAAAGAAAACGAATGGAATGATATGATTTACCTGTAATACGGGAGGACAGGTGAATGAGGCTGAAATTCACTTCAAGAAATGTCACAAGATATACACAGTATATGCCTGGGCATGCTGTGCCAGAACAGTTTTACTTAATTTCATCATTCCATGTGTTGTATGTGTGGGCACATTATTTACATGGGCACATAATTTGTGAAAAAAGACAGTATTGACCTAGGAAACTAAACAAACAGAAAAGGAGTCAATTATTAATCCTGGAAGGACAAAAATCTTTGGTATGTGGCATTGCTAAGATATTTTGGAAGTTGTGATATTCAAGATCTGATGCTACCTTCTGACATATATTGTAGATCCTCATTTGTGCTGTCATTAGTTTTTGTAGGAGGAAGATGGTGGTAGAGAAATAATATTAAGACTAACCCTTAGCCTGGTGGTAATGTAAGCTCAACCTAGTCTTCTTAGGAAGTTGTCTCAACTTTTCATTACAGTGCTCTTCTCTTTCCTCAACTTTACCCCCTCTTCTATGAATTGAATTGTGTCCCATAAAAATGTATGTTGAAATCCTAACCCCCATACCTGTAAATACAACCCTATTTGGAAATATGTGGTTTCTATTGTTATGTTAATGAGGTCATATCAGTGTAGGCTGGATCCTAAACCTAATCATTTCTCAATTATAAAAAGAGAAGAATAGATGAAGAAACACACACACACACACACACACACACACACAGAGAGGGGAAGACAGGTGCCACGTAAAGATTGTATACAAGCTAAGGAACCAAGGAATGCCTGGGGTTACTGACAAGAGGAAATCGACATTACCAAGAACCCCAGTTGGACTTTCAGCCTCCAGCACTGTGAGAAAATTATTTTATTTAAAGCCATCCACTTGCAGTATTTCTGTCATGGTATCACTGGCAAACTAAGACACCCTCCCAAATCCTTTTGTTAGCATCTTTTACTAATAGCCATTCATGGAGACATTTACGGAAGGCTTGCTACATCTTGGGTACTTTGTTGTTGTTGTTAGGTGCCGTCAAGTTGATTCTGACTCATAGCGACCCTATGTACAACAGAACAAAACACTGCCCAGTCCTGCGCCATCCTC
>NW_004443939.1:5809320-5811594 GCF_000243295.1 Trichechus manatus latirostris
GTGACTCTGTGTATTCCTTCCATCTTCTTTTGATGCTTCCTGTGTCGTTTAATGTTTTTCCCATAGAATTGTTCAGTATTGCAACTCGAGGCTTGAATTTTGTCTTCAGTCCTTTCAGCTTGAGAAATGTTGAGCCTGTTCTTCCCTTTTGGTTTTCTAACTCCAGGCCTTTACTCATTTCATTATAATACTTTCCTTTTTCTTCTTGAACTACCCACTGAAATCTTCTGTTCAGCTCTTTTACTTCATCATTTCTTCCTTTTCCTTTAGCTACTCTACACTCAAGAGCAACTTTCAGAGTCTCTTCTGACATCCACTTTGGTCTTTTCTTTCCTGTCTTTTAAATGACCCTTTGCTTTCTTCAGGTATGATGTCCTTGATGTCATTCCACAACTCATCTAGTCTTCAGTTATTATTGTTCAATGCATCAAATCTATTCTTGAGATGGTTTCTAAATTCAGGTGGGATATAGTCAAGGTCATACTTTGGCACTTGTGGACTTGTTCTAATTTTTTTCAGCTTCAATCTTAAACTTGCATATAAGCAATTGATGATATGTTCCACAATTGGCCCCTGGCCTTGTTCTGACTGATGATATTGAGCTTTTCCATCCTCTTTTTCTACAGATGTAGTTGATTTGATTCCTGTATATTCTATCTAGTGCGATCCAAGTGTACAGTCACCATTTATGTTGTTGAAAAAAGGTATCTGCAATGAAGATGTCATTGGTCTTGCAAAACTCTATCATGCAATCTCCAGCATTGTTTCTATCACCAAGGCCATATTTTCCAACTTCCAATCCTTCTTCTTTGTTTCCAACTTTCACAATCCAATCACTAGTAATTATCGATGCATTTTGATTGCATGTTTGATCAATTTCAGACTGCAGAAGTTGGTGAAATTCTTCAGTTTCTTCATCTTTGGCCTTAGTGGTTAGTGAGTAAATTTGAATAATAGTCGTATTAACTGGTCTTCCTTGTAGGCACATGGATATTATCCTATCACTGACAGCATTGTACTTTAGGATAGAGATCTTGAAATGTTCTTTTTGACGATGAAAGTGTCTCCATTCCTCTTCAATTTGTCATTCCCAGCATAGTAGACTATATGATTTTCTGAATTCCAAATGGCCAATACCAATCCATTTCAGCTCACTAATGCCGAGGATGTTGATGTTTAGCGTTCCACTTCACTTTTGACAACTTCTAGTTTTGTAGATTTGTACTTTGTACATTCCATGTTCCTATTCTTAACAGATGTTTGCAACTGTTTCTTCTCATTTTGAGTCGTGCCACATTAGCAATTGAAGGTCCCGAAAGCTTGACTCCATCCACGTCATTAGGATCGACTCTCCTTTGAGGAGGCAGCTCTTCCCCAGTCGTCTTTTGAGTGCCTTCCAAACCAGAGAGGCTCACCTTCTGGTACTATATCACACAATGTTCCACTGCTATTCATAAGGTTTCACTGGCCAATTTTTTCAGAAGTACACTGCCAGGTCCTTGTTCCTAGTTTGTCTTAGTCTGGAAGCTCCGCTGAAACCTGTCCACCAAGGGTAACCCTGCTGGTATTTGAAATACCAGTGGTAAAGCTTCCAGTATCACAACAACATGCAAGCTACCACACAGTACAACAAACTGAAAGACACGCGGTGGACTTTAAATATATTTTGGGTACTTTAATTGTATTTATTTGTTCATTTAATCAGATTGCCACAACTATTCTATGAAGTAAATATATTTTATTCCTACTATTCTCACTTTTAGGAGCTCTGGTGGAGCAATGGTCTAAGTTCTTGGCTGCAAACCGAAAAGTTAGTGGCTTGAATCCACCAGCAACTCCACAGGAGAAAAGACCTGGCAATCTGCTCCTGTAAAGATTACAACCTAGGAAATCCTATGGGGCAGTTCTACTCTGTCCTATAAGGTCACTGTGAGTCAGAATCAACTGGAGGGCACACAACAATGATAACACATTCTCACCTTACAGAAGAGGAAGCTGAGGCTCACAGTAGGTCATACAGCTGATAAATGGCAGAACTGGAAACCAAACCCAGACCTGTTTAACGCTAAAGCCCATGTTCTTTCTGTTTCATCACACTGCTTTTTTTCCTAATGTCATATCTAATGTTATTAAGGGTGAACATGTAACAAAACTTCTGGATTTTACTGGTGAGAACTAAGGTTTTGCTAGGAAAAATGCAAGTGAGGACAGGTGTTTTATTTTTTAATGCTGCATTTCTTTAGTAGAAACATCTTTGCAGAAAGGTGAGTGTCA
>NW_004443939.1:5811917-5817089 GCF_000243295.1 Trichechus manatus latirostris
CGTCTGAGCCAGCCATCCTTTGAGCAGATGTAGTTTTATGGTTTAGGTTGAGAACTCCAGATACAAAAGCTTACACGAGTTTTAGGAATGAGCTAAGATAAATGCTGAAGAAAGCTCCCAGCGGAGGAGCTACAAAGCCAGGAACAAATCTCCAGGCCATGAAATCACAAGGGGTTTATGCAAACCTCTTTAAGGAGGTTTACACAAATATACATCCAATTTCCTCTTTGGAAAGGGCTGTTCCTTTCCAATGAGTCAGTGTTTAACAGAGCTTGGCAAAGCATGAGCCTGTCTGCTGGAAGAAGATGGGGTTTTAAAGCTTGACCTATTCTTTAAAGGAGAAAATAACCCTTAAGCGGCATTAACATGGCCCACCACAAGCAGCAGGGACCGGGATTTTGTTATCAAGGCCTTGGATGGGCCGGCATTTCCTTTCCAGGCTGCAGCCACACTCTGCTTGCCTGCACCTGCCTTGTTATCGGCCTCCTGCAGACTAGACCTGCCTTTGTGTATGCCCATCTCTGAATATGTATCAGTGAGCAAGGCTGGGCTTTTTGGACTTTAAATTTGAATGTGATGGAAAACACACTCAGCAAGGTCTGTGCTTCCTGTGTCTAAGTAGGGGGGCAAATTTCATTTCATGTTCCTATGTCATGAGAAGAAACGGGCTGCACTGGGGGTAGAGATGTGGGATTGTGCTGTAACACGCTATTTTTAAGTACTGAAATACTGGCCTTTTTTTTGTAGTATGTTGTGTTGTTGTTAGTTGCCGTCGAGTTGCCTCTGACTCATGGGTACCCTGTATACAACAAAATGAAACATTGTCCGATCCTGTGTCACCCTCACAATCGTTGGGATGCTTGAGTCCATTGTTGCTGCCACTGTGCATTTTGAGCACCTTCCAACCTATGGGGCTCATCTTCCAGCACTATGTTGGACAATATTCTCTTGCGAAAAATAGAGCTTTCATTGCATGATTTTCCGAAGTAGACCACCAGGCCTTTCTTCCTAGTCTTAGTCTGGAAGCTCCGTTGAAACCTGTCCACCATAGGCAACTCTGCTGGTAGTTGAAATACCTGTGGCATAGCTTCCAACATCAGAGCAACAACATAGTATGGCAAACTTACAGATGTGTGGTGGTTTTTATGGGGTAATACTGTTACATTAGTATTTTTATAAATGGGAAATCGGAATCATTGGTGTCTTGAGATCAAGATCAAAGACTTAACTTTTTCAGTATATGTGAAAGGACAAGCTGCTGGACAATCTACCAGTCGAGGCAGGGCTGTGTGCCTCATATTTCCAGTAAGTCCCTAGGTTGTGGTATTGCAAAGCTTCTATTGCAAGAATGATTCTTCTCTACTTTCCTGAACAAGTGGAATGTGGACTGAAAGTGATATAGGTAACTCTGTACTGGAATCTCTGTATGTCAATGAATAAGTAAACAGATGAATCAGAAATGGCTTATTTGAAGCCAATGCTATCGCTGTCAATTAAAAAAAAAATTGTGGTGCCTGCCTCTCTCTCCTTCTGAAAAAGTTTGTTTAAAAAGATCTCATTCAAAGTCATCAGACAAGAGATAGGATTACCTGACTGGAGTCAGAGGAAAATATTTAGAATTATTTTATAACAGTCTTTTTTATCATCCCCTTTCTCCTCTCCCTTGTTATTCTTCTCACTCGCTTGTCTCTTTCTCATCTTGCCTCTTCCACTTCACCCTTTTTCTCTCTAGGAATCAGTTCTTCCCCACAAATAAGTAACTGGAGCCTACCAGCAGCCAGCTGGTAGGGGTACCCAGAGAGCTTGGAGAGGGAAGAGGAACCAGCTGCCATTGAGTAGATTCTGACTCATGGCGACCCCATGTGTGCAGGGTTGAACTGCACTCCATAGGGTTTTCAAGACTGTGAGTTTCTGGAAGCTGATCATCAAGCCTTTATTCCAAGGCACCTCTGGGTGGATTTGAACCACCAACCTTTTGGTTAGTAGCCAAGTGCTTAACTGCACCTCTCAGGGACTCCTGGGAGAAGAGGACACAGCCTGAAAGGGGCAGCTGGTTGCTGCTCTCACTGGGGAGGTATTCTGTATGTGGAGTCCCAGCAGAGCCACGAGGGACCAAGTTGTATTCATCACCCTGTCTGCACGGACAAGAGCAGTGTGTGTGGTTCCACAGACAGCCAGAGGCGCCATCCACTGAAGGGGGTGGCTGACACACGTGAGGGGCACGACTAAGGGGGCTAGAACACATAGGTTACTAGAAGGGCAATCAGTCTGTGCCTCAGTCTGCAATGGACATATGTCTGTCCCAACTACGCAGTTCAAGGTTGTATCCCTATGTTTCACGGTATGTTCATAAAGGTTTGAAACCACTGAAAGGGTTTAATCAGGGAAGGCTGATGTTATATAACACTATGTATGAGGGATGAGACGAGTGAGTTTGATTCTTGCCTTCGGTTGTATGGATGTGAAATGAATGCAATAAAGAAACTCCATGTGTTGTTAATTCTGAAGACTGACCTGTTACCACGAAGGAAGAAAACCATGGTGTCAATTGTTAAGTGCATCTCTTGGTACTCTGGAGTACTATAGGTGCTCAATAAATATTTGACGAGTCCATAAATATAGTTATTGTTCCATGGAAATATGTTCTATATTTTCAGTAGAAAAGCTTACCACTTGCATGGCCCAGTCTCCCAGGATTCTGCTAAGTGGCTGAAATTAATCTAGTGCAGGTTTTATGTTAGAGCTCATTGAAAATTAGAACTGAAGGGACTTCTCTCTGACATCACCTTGCCCTAGGATGAGAAATGACTTGTCCAAGGAGCCCCAGAGAGTTTTTGGTAGAGAAAGGAATGGTTGCTTGATCTACTGGGCCAATCTTCCCAGATAACTTTTGTATTTTAACAACACAACAGTGGGCCTAGTGGTGAGTATTTCAGCAACTCCAGAGCTGGCTGGCCGTGTTATCTGACCTCAGGTTTGCTTTTACTTGTTCTGCAGCACTGCTTCGGGTGTTCCTTTCCTTGTCACTATATCCCTAATTAATTGCTACTGCCATCCCCTCCCTGGCCCTGTGGGGCAGAGGTGGCGGGGAGCAGGGGGAAGGGGGGAGTGTCTCCCCACTTTAGATGCTAGGGCCCTGTCCTGGCCCATATCCCTTCTCCTTATGTCCTTGGCATAGCTGGAAGAACTGTAGGTGGTTAAGTGAGCTTTTACGAAAGGCAGGGGAAGTGCGGGTACACTTAACCGCTGTCCTGACGTCAGAACTAGCAGTCAGTCAGGAGTCAGGTTTACCTACAGACCCCTGCAAGGTAATCACTCATCCCACAACTACCTGGATGAGCCGACATTCAAGCCAAAGACACAAACATACAGCGGCTGCAGGGGAGGGTGGTGGGTGGGCTTTTTTTTTTTTTTTTAAACATAGACAATCAACCCTCTAACGTCCTCTCTTCCTCTTCCACCCTGATCCTGTGTTCATTTCCCGCAGATTTCTCCCCCTGTACACAAGAGGGCGCTGGAGTCCGTGTTACCGCATCTCAGCGTGGCGCGTAGGATTCAGGGAATGGCGTGTGTTACAGATGACAGCCCTGGCTCTGCCTGCTTGAGGCTCCGGTGCCCTGTGTGTACCCCTAGGTGCAGATCTGGTGGTGCTAGGACGGAAGATATAAACCACATCCAGGCTCCCTGAGCATGGTGTGGGGTTCTTGACCCTCCTCTGAGAGAGGCACTGCCTCCCGTGGAAGAATCCTAAAGAAAGTGGCGGATGATGAGAGGCCCGGAATCCGGCTGTATGAGAGCTGCCTGAGGGACTTGGGACCTTTTATCCTGGAGAAAAAAAGATTCGGGGCGATGCGAACTGGCCCACATTTCTGAAGGGCTTTCATGTGGAAGAGGGAATTGGCTTATTATTATTTTGGTTCTAGCAGCAGAACTGGGACTATAAATAATGTTTATTAAGAGAGAGAGACTTGAGCTCAGCATATGAAGAACTTTGTCCACGTGGGAGGCAACATGATTTAAGCAGTAAGAGCCCGGGCTGTAGAGGACTGCCCTGAGTTCACCGGCTGGCCTGCCAATTACTAGTTCTATGACTTGGACAAGTCACCTAACCTCCCTTAGCCTCAGTTCTCTTATCTGTAAAATGAGAATAATAATGTCTACCTCGCAGAGCTGTTGTAGAGATTTAATAATTCGAATAAAGAGGTCAGCTTAGTGCTTAACTTTTTTTTTTTTTTTGAGAGTTCAATTTTTTGGAAAAATATAGTAGAAGCTAAGCTTGAACATTTAGTCTGTGAAAAGCATTGTGCCATCTCTCATTCATTCATTCATTATCTCTAGGTCTCCAAACAGCCCTATGAGGTAAGCATTCCTACCCTTATTTTACAAACGCAGAAAGTGGGGTTCAGAGAGTTAAGAGGTTTGCCCAAGGTCCAGAGATAAGAAGTCGCGACGCTGACACCCTAAGTCAGGTCTGTCTGCTTGCATAGCAGCACCCCAGCCAAGATACCAGGCTGCCTACCTGTGTCAATGTGGGGTCTTCACCCAGAGGGCCCCTGGGTCTGGCGAGCTGCTGCTAGGTTTATCTATCACACACAATGACGCAGGGGCACATAGCTGTTCTGGCAAAGGCAAGGAACATTTTCCAGTGTCAGCTGAAGCAGTGGATGAATAATACAGGGAGAGGGATCAACAGAAGGGGCAGAGAGGAGGCCAGAGCCGCATCAATTCCCCTGCCCCCAACAGGGGCAGCAGAAGGTGCAGCTGGCGGGGCCCCAGAGTGGAGCCGCCAGCACAATCATCTTGCCGCTGGATTTTGCACAGCTTTCCTCCTCCTTTCTCTCTCGTTTTTGACACTTGTGATTATTACCAATCCCGGTGGCGCTGATGCACGGGAGTGCATTGGTTACCATGGCATGCTTAATAGCGAGAGCAGATGTTTGGCAGGCTAACTCCATACGTTCTAAATACACAAGGTGAAAGTCGGTGGAGGGTGTAATTGATTTGCTGACTGCAGTGGGAAGCCAGCCCATGCCCACACTGGGCCAGGGCACCTTACCACATCCTTTCTTTTACACGCACACGGTCTCATCAGGAGTTGACCCCGGTACACCCCTCTGGCCTCACATGTTACCAGTTACTATCTGCTCTCTCTTGCTGCCATACTCAACACCC
>NW_004443939.1:5817639-5819237 GCF_000243295.1 Trichechus manatus latirostris
TAAGAACAATTATGACTAAAAATTATATGAAAAATTGATATAAAAATTCATTTTTCATCATTAGAATCAAATTTCTTGCAGAACACCTCACAGCCGATCATGACACTGAGTGGCCATGCCCTCTCTCCAAACAAGATTATTATTATCTGCCGTTCAGGGTGTACTGTCCCATCTCTGTTCCCGGCATTGACTTCATGCAGAGGATTTCCCTCACTCATCTCTACCTTCTGAAATCCTATCGGTCACCCCCACACATCTCAGCTGCCGTGTAATCTCTCACATATACTCCCCCAAGCAGATGTGACCAATCACTGGGTGGTGCCAATGGTTTGTTCTAGGCCACTAGGTTGGTGGTTCAGTCCCACCCAGTGATGTCATGGAAGAAAGGCCTGGTGATCTGCTTTCATAAAGATGATAGCCAAAACAACTTACAGAGCAGTTCTACCTGGTAACACATGGGGACGTCAATGAGTCGGGATCAACTTGAAGGCAACGAGTTTGGGTTTTGGTTTAAGCAAATGCGATCCTTTCTCAAACCACATACTCCTTATTTAACACCCTTTCTACATACTTAGCCCCTTAGCATGCTGTTTGCATCTCTTTCTGGACCCTTACTTTCTGAGGGGCAGCCAAGTGCAGTGGTTATGAGCCCAGGCTTTGCATCATGTCCCAAGTCTGCCACTTACTTGTTATACGTAACTTTGGAAATGTTAAATAACCCCTCCCAACTTCATTTTCCCCTTTTGTGAAATGGGGAGAATCACACCTTCTCCATGAGGTGGCTGTGTGGATAAATGAGATACTGAAGTGAAAATATGTATGTAGTTCACTCACGGCAAGCAGTAAGAACCCATGAAACGGTTGTTGTTATGAGATCATTATTTACATATTTGCCTGCTGCCACCAATGAGACACTGTGGCCTCTTTGAGGGCAGGTGCCATAGACCTCTGCACATACTGCAGCATGGTCCAAGTTCATGGCCCCTGCTTTATACAATCTGGTGCGAGGAGAGGAGGAAACTTACCCTACTCCCCTGAGCTCCAGCTTCCTTGTCTGTAAATTAGGGCTATGAGATAATTGAGAGCATTAAATATCCGATCACCTTTTAAACTATAAACTCAAAAACAATTTGAACCAACTTAAAAGGCTAGTAAGGGAGGAAATGCATGAAACAGAGGCACATCTGATTTCAGCTTCACTTTGAAGATGCTGGAGCTGAGGCTCGTTTGCAGCTAATTATTGCCCCGAAACAGGAACCAAACAACCAAACCCTTTGCCACTGAATGGTGACCCCATGTGTGCAGAGTTGAACTGCGCTCCATAAGGTTTTCAAGGCTATGACCTTTCAGAAACAGATTTCCAGTCCTTTCTTCTGAGGTTCCTCTGCACAGGTTGAAACCACCAACGTTTTGGTTAGTAGTTAAGTGCTTAACCATTTGTGCCACCAGGGACTCCTCCTGAGACGTGACTGACTAGTATATACCTTGCCAGGAGTTCTGCACCAGGAATGGAAGAGGTGGAAAAAGAAGAGAAGTGTGTGTGTGCCTGGGGGAGGTGGGTAGAGAGAGTTTTCTAGAGTCAGAACCAGGGAGAATTT
>NW_004443939.1:5820773-5822439 GCF_000243295.1 Trichechus manatus latirostris
AGCCCCAGTATAACAGAGAATACTTCTTGGATGACTGAGGGTACTTCCTGAGGAAGGCTGGGAGAGATGTCCCACCTCAGGCCCTTTAGAAGCTCCCTGTTAATGGGCCAGTATGGGCAATTTCTGTGTTCTCTCTCCAACCTGCAGGCTACAGCTTTCCCTGAGTGTTTGACTCTACAGGAGACAGTGTGGTATAGTGAAAAGAGCTTGGTCTGTGGAGTCAGCAAGACTTGACCTCAAATCCTTGACTTTGGCACTTACCAGTCCTGTGCTTTGGGTCCATATTACCTCACTTCTCAGAGTCTCAGTTCCTTCGTCTATAACTGGGTATGATATGTTTAGCTCACAAGGCTATTAAGAAGACTCAGTGTGATAATACTTACAAAATGTCTGGCATAGTAGGTTTCCAGTGACTTCCTGACAAAATAATGACACCCCATTTTACTCAGGCCATAGGACTTATCTGGATAAAAAGCCTTTTTGCTCACCTCTAAATATGGGATCTGGGACGGAATTTTCTGAAAAGAGTCAGAAATGCAAAGACAAAGCTCATTTTTTTTTTTTTTTTAGTTTGTATCATCAAAACAGTCTTTTTTTTTTTTTTTTTTTGCCATCTGTTCAACAAGACTCAAATGAGTTTACCTTGAAAACAGCCACATTACAAAGTGATTGGTGGATGGCAACAATTTGCTATAATGCTTCAATTCCGCTGTTGCTTTTATGGTGGAGAGAATGCCCTCTTCAGTTGCTGAGGCTCCAGAGCGTTGCTTCCTAGTGGTACTGGAGCACAGGCAGCTATTCAAATTCTAACTAGAGCCTAGAAGAACGGTTCCTTTTGATTAAAAAAAAAAAAAAAAGTCATGAGTCAGCTGCTTAGCAAAATGCCTCGCTGATGATATTAGTACATAGAAGCAGTTTCATCAGTCTGGGAAGCGCATTTTCAGGAGGCAAGATTGGCAGGGCAGAAAGGACAGAATATTAATGAAGCTGTCGGAGGGGATGATTGCGCTATTTCAGTTTTCGGCAGTAGAGAGAGCTGTTGCCTCCTAATCCGCAAATACAGACTTGGCAAAAAAGTGACCACCCGTGAGCCTGGGATAGGAAACTTGGCCCTTTTTTGAGCTGGCTGTTCCGGACTTCCGGGATTTACTTAGGAAAAATGCATTCGATGGCTCCTAGACTTCACTAGGAAGAACCAGAATGGAAAAAAGGGTGGTTAGTTACAGTAACAGCTAACACTCTGCTTAAAATTTTCTATGAGCCAGCACCATTCTAAGCACTTTATGTATGTTAACTTACTGAATTCTCACAATAGCTGTCCGAGATAGCTAATAATATAACTATGCCCATTTTGGAGAAGAGGAAACTGAGGCATAGTGAGCACAGTGAAGTTAAGTGATTTCCTCAAGGTCACACAGCTAGTAATTGACAGAGCCAGGATTTGAACCCAGTCTGTACTCCTAACCATTGTTGTTGTTTGCTGTCAAGTCTATTCTAACTTATAGCCACCCTATAGGACAGAGTAGAACTGCTCCATAGGGTTTCCAAGGCTGTAATCTTTACCGAAGCAGACCGTCACATCTTTCTCTTTTAACCATTAACAGCCGTTCAGTTGTATAAATAGTCTTATAAGGTAAGCACATTTTATCACCATTGTTCTGTAAGC
>NW_004443939.1:5823575-5852748 GCF_000243295.1 Trichechus manatus latirostris
TGGTTAAGAGCTTGGCTGCTAACCAAAAGGTAAGCAGTTCAAATCCACCAGCCGCTCTTTGGAAACCCTATGGGGCAGTTCTACTCTGTCTGATAGGGTTGCTATGAGTCGGGATCAAGGCTGTGGTCTTTGACCTTTATCAGTAAGTGCTTCAAGTCCTCTTCACTTTCAGTAGTGGGTTTGTTTTGGTTTTTGGTTAATAGTGGGAATGCACACACTGTGGTAGACCACGAGGAAAGATGCCTTGGGTTCATAATGATGATGCTGGTGATAATAATGATAAAAATAATAAAAAGTAACATTTGTTCCCCTGGCTCCTATGTCACAAGCACTACTCTTAGCACTTCATTTGATCTTCACAACCACCCTATGAGATTGGTAATTGTTAACCCCATTTTATCAAAGAGGAAACTGAGGCACAGAGAAATTAAGTAATTTGTCTAAGGTAATACAAGCTTGTAAGCAGAGGAGCTGGGACAGTACACCCGGGCATTCTAGCTTCATTGCTCACATGATCTGCTTTCCTTAAGGTGGTCTCAACAGCTCTGCTCAAAGTGTGCACCACAGACTGGTGCCAGTCCATGGACCATTTGCTCAGAGTCTTTGATGAAACAAGTCAACTACATAATTAAGCACACCATTTATTTCAGCAAATATTTTTTTGTAGCCAGACTTTCTCAGTGAAGGAAGTGCATCACATAGATTTATTATATTCAAGTACAAGCTCCTTTTCTTGTTGCAGACAGACACTTTGAGTAGCATCGAAATGAAAATGTCATCTAACATTTGCACAGAACTTCACCATTGACAGAAACCCTGGTGGCGTAGTAGTTAAGAGCTACAGCTGCTAACTGAAAGGTCGGCAGTTCGAATCCACCTAGGCACTTCTTGGAAACCCTATGTGGCAGTTCTACTCTGTCCTTTAGGGTCTCTATGAGTTGGAATCGACTTGGGTTTGGTTTCTGTTTTTTTTCACCGTTGACAAACTGTAATCCTCTCTATAAGGAGCCCTAGAGGTGCAATGGTTCAGCGCTTAGCTGCTAACTGAAAGATCCACTGATCAAACCCACCCAGTGGTTCCATGGGAGAAAAGACTTGGTGATCTGTTCCTAGGAAACACTACAGGGAAAGTTCTACTCTGTCATATAGGTCACAATGAGTCAGAATTGACTTGACAGCACACGACAATAATAATCCTGTCTATATTCTTACATGTTGTTTCCAGATCCTGTGAGGTTTACAGAAGAAGCAACACAACATGAACCATCACTTTCCAGTTGAGACCAAAGCTCAGACTGTTCGGTGATTTTTTTTCTTGCCATTCAGATAATAAGTTAGGAATCCAGACCATAAGTCCAAGTTTCCTTAACTCATAGTTCCCTGCTCCCCTGCTTTTTCTGAGATAGGATTCTGTCTGTATTCTGATCATATCAAGATATAGCTTCTTGTGTCCAGATCCATGTCATTGGAAAGATCTGAAAATGAATAACCTCTACTTCATGGGATACTCTTCTACTATAGCATGATATGGCAATTGAAAAAAATCACAGTTCTTCTAGTCAATGTACTTTCCATTCAAAAAGCATAGTTCCCTTTTGAATCTCTCTGGTGTTGTGGAAAGAGCCTGGATTTTGGAATCAAGCCTAGCTCCCTTATTTACAAATTATGTGACAGTAGGCAAGTTTTTAAGACTCTCTGACCGTCAGGCTCCTCTTCTATCAGATGGACATAATCACATCTACCTCTCGGTCTGTTATAATGGTCAAAGGAGATGATGTGTGTATGGTGTATACCATGCCCAGGAGGATGTCAAGCACATGGTGGGAGCTCAGTCAATGTGAGTTTTCTTTCCTTCCTTCTATCAAGCGTGAACTTTTTGACCCATTTCTGGGTCTTTAAAACTGTCTCCTAAGCATGGTAACTAATAACAGTGGAAACTAATCTTTATCACAAATACATAATCCATCTGGGAGAAAGTCATTTCTTCTTAAATCAGGACTAATCAACGGGGCCTCAAGACCCAGCTTAGTCCTGCCATGAGCTTGTAGGAACAGATGGAAAATGGGCTAGGCAGATGGAATAATTCCAACAGGAATTATTTATTTGTGAAGTTGGAACCACTTGGAATGAATATTTTGAATTAGGAGGATGAAATATTGTAAGATTCACAACAGGGCCATGAAATTAACTAATGCACTGCGACTACCAGCGTCACTGTGAGGCAGAGAGTAGGAATAATAATGGGGCTTTTAAAAATGGTCCAAACACATAAATTATTTACTCATGTGTGCGTCAGCGTCAATGGCTCCCTTGAAGCTGTTCTGCTGATGGCATCATCCCTCATGCCCTTCCTAAGAAAGGCCATTCGTATTGCAAGTTCCTTTGTCTTTGTGATCAGGTTACTACAGAATATGAAAATTATAATAAAATACTTAGCCACCATTTTATGAGACCTGTTTAGTGTTAGATGTGGTGTGTGGTGCTTTCCATAACTTACATATAGCCCTTATGATGATCCTGCAAAGTAAGTACTTTAAGCCTACTTTACAGATGAAGAAACTGAAATTCAAAGATATTAAGTGACTTACCCATGTTACACAAGTAGTATGTGCTTCTCTGCTCTGTTTCCCCAAATGGCTCCTGAGTAATCAAAACATGAATCTGAGCATATCACACCCCAAGAATTGGCTCACCTTTGTTTCTGTATGGAGTCTAATGCCTCAGCAAGGCATCAAGGCCCTTCAAGGTCTTATCTTACCTTCCCCAGCCTCTCTTCTTTCCACTTTTACCTGAAGCATCATGCTCCAGATGTATGCAACCATAGACAGTTCCCTGAACAGAGGGTGAATTTGTTCATCTTGTTTGGCTTAACCAGAATGCTTATCCTTCCCGCTAAAATACCCTGCTCCAACCCCACCTCTGTGTTGGTCAATTGCTTCTCCTCTGCCAGGACTCAACTAAGTCATAAATATTCCAGGAAGACTTCTCTGACAATAGCCACACTCTTGTCACTGGGCTGAGCCATGCACCCCTCTGTGATGGCCAAGCTCTCCTGTCTCTCCTTTCACATAGCACCTACACACCGTTAAATGCAACAGCTTTTCTATCTATCTTCACTAACAGATTGTGAGTCCTGCCTTGCTCATCTCTGTATCCTGGTACCCAGCACAGAACCAAGCACAGTGTCTGTAAAGATTTGTTGAACTGATGAATGAATGAATGGATGGATGGATGGCTAAAAAAGACAAATGCTTCCTACTAAAGCATCTGTTTGGTATGTTTACAGTATTCATGATGGCCTCAGATCAACAACTACACTCTCCATATAGGAATAGGTTGCTAATGCTTCATCAGGCTCCCCAAAAGGGCTGAGGGAAACCATGGAATTGGCTGAATGACATTCTCAGAGTGAGTGGTATTGAGCTGAGGAGAGAAGTAAATGGGAGTAACCAAAACAAACAAAAAACAAACCCATTGTCGTCAAGTTGATTTCAACTCATAGCAACCCTATAGGACAGAGTAGAACTGCCCCTATAGGATTTCCAAGGAGCAGCTGGTGGATTCAAACTGCCAACATTTGGTTTCGCAGCCAAGCTCTTAACCACTACACCACCAGGACTCCACATGGGCACAGTGATTAAGAGCTCGGGTGCTAACCCAAAGGTTACCAGTTCGAATCCACCTGCCACTCCTTGGAAATGCTATTGGGCAGTTCTGTTCTGTCCTGTAGGGTCACTATGAGTTGGAATTGACTTGCCGGCAACAGTTTTTGTTTTGTTGTTTGGTTTAAGCACTAAGGAGAGAAGCTATCAACACACCAGTTCTAGATGAGCATCAGTATTGGAAAGAAGTACTAGTTAGTGATTTTTGGACAGGAGCATTAGCTAAGAGGTCTGGACATACCTTGGGAAATCCATTCAGACTGTTTACTGAGGACTCATAGTAGGTGCTCAGTAAGTACTTGTCGAATGGAAAAAAGAAAGAAAGTAGACAAAGGTGAGTTCCTCTTTTTTTCTCTCCAGACACAAGAGGCACAGGGTAATTAGAAGCCCCAAAGGGAAGCTGCACAAAGGCCATTACTGTCCCCTCCAGGCAGCCAAGGGTAGGGGTGATCATAGGCTTTAGAGATGGGCAGACCTGTGTTTGAACATGGCTCTACCACTCTTTCTTCACTGAGAAAGTGGAAATAATTCCCATCTCCGAGGGCTGTCATGAAGCCTAGGTGATATCAGAGAATCTGGTCCATAGCATGTGCTCAATATTGAGAGTTTCCTTCCCCTTCCCCTGGGTTCAGAGAACCTTGGCACAAGGTAGCAGAAACAGATTCCAAGCTGCACCATTGCATGGGAACAAATTTCCTTGCATTCTGTCAGTCTGCCTCTTGGGATGGGGAAGACCTGCTGCTGGCAGCTGAATAATAAACCAGGATGGCAAAGGACTGGGCAGGTCTGGCAAGGAAAGGTCACTGAGAACTGCACAGGGAAGGCAGGTCCTTATCTCTGTCTCCAACTCATCCTGTACCTTGAGCAAAGTCAGGGAACTTTGCAGAGTTCCAACATCCTTATTTTCACAACAGTCACCATTCTCAAGTTCCACCTGCCTTCCCTCACCCCACTCCAGCCCCTTCTTATGTGTTATCCTGAGAATAGAGGGCACCCATGGAAGCATGCCTTGGAAAATACATAGGCTCTCACAGGTAACTTGGTTAGGAATTAGTCCCTCCAGGGGGCAGAGGAATAATAAGCCCCTAATGCTCCTTCCAGAGGCAGAGTGTAGATTGGATCTCAGACTCTCGAAGCTCCCACTGTTCACTGGACTTTGTGTTAGATCTGAAAAATAGCAGTTAGATAGTATTATGGATTGAATTGTCTCCTCCCAAAACATACGCTGAAATCCCCAAGTACCTGTATATGTGACCTTTTTTGGAAATAAGGTCTTTGAAGATGCTATCAGTTAATGTGAGGTCATACTGAAGTAGGTTGGATCCTAATCCAGTATGAGTGATTTCCTTATAAAAGAGGAGAAAAGACACAGAGAAAGAGATACAGAGGGAAGACAGCCATATGAAGATAGAAACAGAGATTGGCATGATGTATGAGTCAAGGAATGCCAAGGATGGCCAGCCATTACCAGAAGTTAGGAGAGAGGCTTGGAACAGATTCTCCCTCAGAACCCTCAGAAAGAATCAACACAGCTGACACCCTGAATTCAGACTACTAACCTCCTGAACTGTGAGACGATAAATTTGTGCTCTTAGAAGCCACTCAATTTGTAGTACTTTGTTATGATAGCCCTAGGAGGCTAATACAGATAGGACCTTGTGGACCTCGAGTCACCCAGGGAAGATGATGATTAAATAAGTGATAACAAATGTGATGATGGCTATAAAAGAGCAGAGAAAACTGATCCAGTCAAGGGGTAGTGATGTCTTCCCTCTACCTTTCTGCCACTGGGATAAGGTGTCGAAGATCTGGCAACTTCTCAGATGCTTATAACTTAAACATTGTCATTCACAGACTCTTATACTCAGAAGGAACCACTCATATTTCCCATCACTAACAGATTTTCATCCATCTTGATTGCTTCTGAGGACAGGAAGTTCCAACCTTATCAAGCAGCCCACTTCATTGTTTGTTGGTTCTGATTGTTATTATTCCTTTTCTTATGTTAAATCTAAATCTACCACCCTATAACTTCCTCTACTCTTCCCCCCACTCTTGGCTCCAAGGACGAAAAGAATAGCCCTTTGTCATGGATTGAATTGTGTCCCTCCAAAGTATGTGTCAACTTGGTTGGGCCATGATTCTCAGCAGATTGGCAGTTATGTAATGATGAAATCATCCCCCATGATGTGATCTGATGTCATCAGCCAATCAGTTGTAAGGGGATTAGGGTGGGATGCAACACCCTCAGTTCACAGCCCTGATCCAAAGTAAGGGGAGTTTCCCTAGAAAGTGGCCTATATCACCTTTTATCTTACAAGAGATAAAAGGAGAGAGAAGCAAACGGAGAGAGAGGGGCCTCCTACCACCAAGAAAGAAGAACTGGGAGTGGAGCGTGTCCTTTGGACCCGGGGTTCCTGCACTGAGATACTCCTAGACCCAGGGGAAGATTGATGATAAGGACATTCCCCTAGAACCAACACAGACAAAAAGGAAACCTTCCACTGGAACCATCACCCTGAATTCAGACTTCCAGCCTCCTAAACTTCGAGAAAATAAATTTCTGTTTGTTAAAGCCATCCACTTGTGGTATTTCTGTTATAGCAGCACTAGGTAACTAAGACATCCTCTTACCAGCCTCTCTGTCCTTTCACTGTCTCTCCCAGCTGCTGAATATGAGGGCAGGTGGTACCATGGTTGAGTAAAGGGTAAGAAGTGTTGATAATCAAGGTCAGGCCTGGAGGGAATAGTTTGAGATTGAGGTGGCTTAATTGGGTGGGCTATTTTTTCATGGGTATACACATATGCAGTTAAAAGTGGAAAGTATAGATCAAGGTTTGAGTTGTAGAAAGTTTTATGCAGTAAGGGACATATGATTTTGATCTTGAAGAATAAAAAGGAATTCAGCAGTTACAAGTGAGTAAAAACGGTACTGCAAGAAGAGAAAGTTGCAAGTGCAAAGGCAAAAAACTATGAACATGCACAATATCTTTAGGAAACAGTGAGTGGCCAGTGTGGGTGAAATAAAGACGGAAAAATAGTGGCAAATGAGGCACGAGATATGGGCAGTGTCAAGACGAAGGATGCAGTGAGATAATTACTGCTAGCAAGATGTTAGCCAAGCTACGGATTGGTCTTTCATGACTCTTGTTTCATTTATTAAACAAAATTGGCACTTTGGTAGCATAGGGCATGGGGCATAGTATATGCTTTATATGCATTTGCTGAGTAAGTGAGCATGGTAGGTTTCTCGGATGACTTAAGGTGTTGGAAATTCACCTAGGACAGTATCTTCTATAGTGTCTTTCATAGAATGCTAGTTCTGAGGGACATTAAAATGTTATTTGAAAATGAAAAGTACTATAGTCAAATAAGTTTGGGTTAAACAAGAATAAGAGGATTTTTTGTTTATTTTGTTTTGACTGCAGTATGCACTGGGCATTGAAATTCACCAAAGGGGAAAGGGCATAGCCTGTGGTGCTCGCCAAACTTACTTGAACATAAAACACCCATCTGGAGGTGCATTGCCTGGTCTTAGGGCCCCAGGTAACATACTCTGAGAAACACAGACCTATAGATACCTGAAAGCAGGTGAAGAAACAGAATCAATTTAGTTATTAAGAGCCTGGTGGAAAGATAAAGATGGTGAAGAAGGCCCAACCACTTCTTAAAGTAGCTAGTCAAGAAGGAACATATATTACTTGAGTTCACACTTCATTGTGAGACCTAGTCAAAAAGCTATGCCTAAATCCAAGAAGGCCTGGGAAATACAGTTCCTACTGGACAGCTACTTTCCTTCTTCAGCTCATACCAGCGAGGAAGAAGAACAAATATTAGTAGACAGCTATCTGTCTCTGCCATAGTGTCTTAAAGGAAGGCTCCACAACTGAGTTGGAGAGAGAAAAAAAAAAAAAACAACAAAACAGAAGAATCTGGATATGCAGTTTCATACTGCAGAGTGGGTATTTTGTCCCTGCTCCTCTTACTTGCCAGGGTGTATCACTAAGCTCAGGCCGAGTTATGTGATGTAACAAAAAATCCCAAAGTCTTAGTGGCTTGATTTTTGTTTATGCTCAAACAAAAATTTTTTTTTTTAAATTTTTTGTTTGTTATCTGTCCATGATATGTTGACTTCTACTCTGCTCCATGTTGTCTTCATTCCAGGTCCTAGGCTGTTATCAAAGACATTGCTGGCTTGTGGTAGAGGAAACAGAGAACATGGAAGAACCATACAATGACCTTTAAAGCTACTGTTTAAAAGCAACATTACTTCTACTATTCTTGTTGTTGTTAGGTGCCACTGGGTCTGTTCCAACTCATAGTGACCCTGTCTACAACAGAAAGAAATGCTTCCTGGTCCTGTGCCATCCTCACAATCAGTGCTATGTCTGAGCCCATTGTTGCAGCCATTGTTGTTGCCCATTGTTGTCAGTTCATCTCGTCGAGGGCCTTTCTCTTTTTCGCTGCCACTCTACTTTACCAAGCATGATGTCCGTCTGCAGGGATTGGTCCCTCATGATAACATGTCCAAAGTAAGTGAAATGAAGTCTCACCATCCTCATTTCTAAGGAGAATTCTGACTGTACTTCTTCCAAGAAAGATTTGTTCATTCTTCTGGCAGTCCCTGGTATATTCAATATTCTTTGCCAACACCATAATTCAAATGCATCAATCCTTCAAAGATGTCACTGACCAAAGCCATGATATTTTCAATTCTCTCATATACATGAGAAACCTGGACAATGAATAAGGAAGACCGAAGAAGAATTGATGCTTCCACCATTACTTCCACCCAATTTTATGGACCAAAGTAAATGACTGGGTTCACTAGGGTGGTATCAACAATTCTTTCACCAGAAGTTGGATCACAAATCACAGGCCAACCCTGATATCAACCAGATGGGGAAGTATCATCCTCTAGGGAGAGGAGAGGAAACAAGTTTTGAATAGTAATTACTTTGAAAAATAATAAAATAACCACACAAGAGACCCAGAATTACCACCCTTTGTGGTTAGGGAGTTGTAAGGTCTGTGAAATTGCCCAACAATTTTAAGGAGGAGTCACACCTTCACTTGTTGGCAGTCACTCATCATTGAATAGAGGATTTAAATTCCTAGTCTTGTAAATGTCACAGAAAAAAATACTGCTCATCTGGGGCTGCTTTCCCTTGGGTCCTGTGCTCAATACTCCCATGATAAGGATAGGATTCCAAATCCTGGCTTATGGGGGATGAGGGAAGATTACATACAACCTAGGATATGTATGTGTGTGGCTATGGAAGGGAACAGCAAATATTAAATACTGTCAGGTGGAAAAGAGATTAGATGTAGTTTGTACATGCACTTCTCTTTCCTGGAAAGGTCACTTCCTACCCCCACTCACGTGGAAAAATCTAACTTATCATCCAAGCTGTACACAAGTATCTTCTTCTCCAACTCTTCTTTTACTTCTCTCCTTTAACTCTCTTCCCAAGTCTAGTCAATTCTGGAGGAGATAAATAAGGTTTTCCTCTTTTTAGCCCCAATGCCTAGACGGACCAGGCACAAGGTTAGTGCAGTTATTGTTGCAATGACTGATCAAACTTTATATTCTCTTGGTCCCAAGCAAGGGTGAAAAGGAGATTAAAAGATAGACAGATTTTAGTAGAACAAGTTGGAGCTATCTGGAGAAGAAAAGATGACAAGTAGTGAGATCTCCATCCCTGAAGGTGTACAAGCACAGGGAGGCTGAAGGAAACTCTCTTTAGGGCTGTTTCTACCAGGATCTTGGTTAATAGTTTTGCTCCTTAAAATCTTCCAGGGATTGGCCTATTGATCAGTGTTTTGGAATTGTGGTAAAACAGAACCTGAATAGGTGTCTCTCTCATGTAACTGTGGAAGACGACATAGGAAAGTGGGGTGTGTGTTTTAGCAAGTTTGGTACAAAGCGCCAATTGCTTTCCACCAGATAAGTCTCAGTAGGCCTTTGTCAGAGCACAATCTGCTTTTGAATTCATTTAGAATCCATTCCCAGCAGCACCATCTGTTCCTGATTGTCCTACCATCTGACCATTTACCCTCTGTCAATCCCTTTCTCTGGGCACCCCTCCTCCACTGCCACTTGGAGTCCACCCATTGTCCAACCTGGATAAACTGAGTCTGAGGAGAGACTGGACAGGAGAGGGAGGAGGAGGGGGGAGAATGGCCAACACACTGGCATTCAGGGCCAAGAGCTGTCTGGTGAGACCCCACAAAGCCTTCCCACTAAACCAGGGAGAAAGCATTTGGCCAAGCCAGGGCCATATTGTGCCTCCAGGCAGTCTGATGGCTCCACAAATAATATTGATGCCTTTTGTTTGGAAACTCTTTGTGGAGGCTGCCCATATCCCAACAAGCCATGCTAAATGCTGGGTCTCCCCAAGACACTTTGCCTTTTTGCACAGTCCCGCAGCAAACTACGTAGGCAGATGAGGGCCCCTAGATGCTAATGAGGGGAACGACTGGCATTCCAGAGGCGCCCCGGCTCTGGGAACCCTGCCTTTGTTGCTAAGGAGCATTGGAACTATAGCTGAAAGGCTCTTACAAGAGACAGGAGCAAGGAGAGGGAGAAAAGAAAGGCAAGCATTTGTTTTCAGACCTTCACAATTCTCTAGCCAGCTCCAAAGCTGTCCAATTTCTGATCCCAATTAGAATATCAAACCCTGTTCTTGTTTCTCTTAATGATCTTGGGAAATTCCTCTGAAGAGTCAGCAAGCACTTAGCAAACTCTTTGGATGGCGCCATCTCTACAGTTGTGCTTCTGGTTGTGTGAACACCCCATGCCAAAGAGGCCTGAAAATATCCTTTATTTCAGTCCCCAAAAGGCAGTGATGAAGTTTAGGGAGCTAGAAGAGGCAGAAAGCTGCTGGGTTTTCAGAATGTTCAGGTGGGGGCTCTATTCAACAGACATTTACCAGGTGCCTACTTGGTGGTGAATCTGGGCTCTGTGTTGAAGACAAAGACAAGAAAGACCTTGGCTGTGGCTTGGAGTTGACTCCAGATTTGTGGAAGAGACAGACCATACATACTAAAGAGAATTCTGTGGGATGCTGTTACTCCCTGAGCTTCAATTTCTAATCTGTACAATAAAGGAAGTAATGCCAACCTAGTTGGCCTATATGAGGAGTAAGTGCATGTGAGAGAATAAGGAACAGGAATGTGGAAGACTTGGTCTCTGCCTTCCAGGGCCTCACATTTGAGCCAGCTGTTGGCTTCAAAGGTGTCTGTACCTGGCAACAGCACTTAAAGATTTGGGCCATTGAACAGGGTAAAGTGAAATACTGTATAAGGATAAAATAACAAACTAGTTCCCCTATGGAGCATATCTATGTGCCATGCATAGTACTGGACATCTTGCACAAGTTATCTCATTTTATACGAACGACCCCATGAGGTAGGTAGTATTAGTACAGAAAGGTTAAGTAAATTGCTCAGGATCCCACAGCTGGGAAGGAAACTACCCAGGTGATGAGATCCAGTCTTCATTGTCTTCAGTGCTCTTTCTATCTTTAAAGGCCGAGACTTTTGGAAAGGTGGGGCAGCCACAGTTCACACCAAATCTCTCCGAGAGCATACTGGAGGTTGACAAGTCAAGTGCATGCAAACACTCATTTAGAAAGGTTTTGCTGGAAAAAACTCTTCAAGCTCATAGACACCATGCTTTCTTGACTCAGTGTTTATTAATTCACAATGTCAAGTCATGGGGAGCACACAGAACACCACTGATCTGAGAGAAAAGTAACAGATTTTCCATAAGCAAACTACAGAGGAATCCCAGCATAGAGGTCATCATGAAAATCTGAAGTATAGGTACTAATGACTTCATACTATTTTCCTGTTTCTGTCAAATGGTTTCCCTCACAGCCAGGCTTTCTGTATCCTCTACTGTCATACTGTCACATTGATAGCTAAGCTTTTCTCTATGACTTAAGTTGAAGTTTGGTTCTTTTAATATTTACTCAGAGAAAAACTGTCTTTATCATTGTGCTGGTCTTGCAAATGAACACACCCGCACACTCACACACACACAAACACACACACAGAGACTTCTTGGGGGAAAGCAGTGGAGAATTCCAGATAGGAGATGATCCAAAGGTAACTGTCATTTGGCTTAGAAGGCAGACACATCATAAAATTTGTTTTTGCTGTAGTAGCAGCTTGACCTCCCTATATCATTTCACTCAGACTATTGTTCAACCTTTTTTGTTTTTTTGAAGCTTCTGAATGCTCAGCAGCTAGGGGAAGGGGCATAAGAAAAATACATTTCTATTACATGCAATACATTTCTATTACATCCAAATGGCATTGCTTTCAGTATTTGTAACTTTCCTGTGAAATAGACCCAGTTACTCCCATTTTACAGATGAGGAAATTGAACCTCAAGGAAATTAGGCAACTTTCCAAGGCTACAACGTACTAAGTGCCAGAGATGGATTTTGTCTCCGTTTCAAGCCTATTCTTTTTCTATTCTCCATAGAAGTAGTGGGTGTGCGTGTGGGTGGGGGGTGATTGTGGATTTAGATCTGGCCGTGGTTACCCCACTATTGAAGTATTCATTCAGTCAACACCATCTAAGTACAGGTTATACATGGTCTATAGTCACACAGCTCCTAGGGCAATCTTTGTGCTGTATTCTATGCAAATAGTGTCCCCTCCACTTGTTTAATTGGGGAATGCTGAAGCTACGTATCAGGAACTATACTGATGTGAATATAAAGAAACTGGCAAGGTAAAGTTATTGTCCTTCAGGACCTCATGATTTATTCTAATAACCCCATCTTCATGTCTAGGACCTCCTATTACCCAGACTCCCTCTGCAACCCACTTGCAGCCACCAAGGCCTTCTTAGGTCTCACAGCCAACTGACCAGCGCCTTCCAAGGCTCTGTCCCTCCTGCCAATTATTAACTGAACAATCCAACAGCTTTCTTACACTTCCCTTCTCTGAGCCTCTGTTTCCTCAGCTGTGAAATGGATTTGTAAACCCTGCCTTATAGAATTGTCACAGTTGGATGAAACAAGTATGTCAAATTCTCAGCCACACAGTAGTTGTCCAATGCATATTACATTTTTGATCTGATATTCCAATTTTCCTCACTTGGTATTTTATTGGCACGAGAAATCCATTTCTGACTTTCCATGTCTTCCTACTCTCACATTTAGCAGGTTTAAGAGCTCTAGCACGATGAAGAGTGGTCTGCCTCAAGAAGCATTTTTCCTGGTAATGCAAAGATCATAAACTAAACTATGTCAGAATTAAGAGGCCCTTGTTGTTGTTAGGAACCCTGGTGGTGCAGTGGTTAACAGCTTGTCTGCCAACCAAAAGGCAGGCAAATGGAATCCACCAGCCACTCCTTGGAAACCCTATGGGGCAGTTCTACTCTGTCCTATAGGGTCACTCTGAGTGGGAATCAACTTGAAGGCAATGGGTTTGTTTTGTTGTTGTTGTTAGGTTCTGTCAAGTCGATTTCCAACTCATAGCGACCCCATGTGACAGAGTAGAACTGCCTCATAGGGTCTTCTGGGCGGTAATCTTTATGGGAGCAGATCATGGAATCGTTCTCCCATGGAGTCACTGGGTGGGTTCAAATTGCCAACCTTTCAGTTAACAGCTGAGTGCTTAACCATTGTGCAACCAGGGCTCCTAGAAGGCCCTTAGAGATAATTTATGGATCCAAAGTATTTTGTTCTTAAGTTTTTGTTCCTATGATTTCATGAGGCACCTCACTATATAAAATGATTGTCTTTTCTGTTTGATTTTTACCTTGACCTGACTCCTTCATCCTGTCTCCCACACCAGTTTGAAAATCAGTATCTAGGTCATCCAGTGTTAGTAATGGTGCTGGGAACACCTTTGCCTCTGAAGCCCCAGTAAGAGCCCTTCCATAAGCTCACACTGCCTGTGTGGTTTGATTTGCTTGTAAGTGTATGCTGTGTGGGAGGTGAAAAGTTGGGGAGGAGGTGAAGGATACAAGAACTATGGGAACTGGTAGAAAGTTGCCACTGATTTTCCTGCCTTGAGGGAACAAAGAATCCTTCAAAACTTCTATCTAGTATTCCTGGAAAATATCCCTGGAGATAGTGTAACACAGTCTAGTTTTGTATTGGAGAAAACACTGGACTTGTTCAGAAAACTTCGTTTGGGATTCTGCTTCAACTGCTTAGCATTAAGGTGATATATTGCTAATACATCTATTTTCCTTATAATGGGAAAGCCCTCCTAGAATGGTAACTAGGGGCAGGACTGATTTATTCAGTCAGAAACAGTGTATTTAGGCCTACTATGTGCCAGACACTTTTGGGAGTTGACAACATCTAGCACATTTTTTACTATATGGAGTTGTGGGGTTTGCAGAAACACAGTTTGATCAGCAATGTAGAAAAAAAAATGAAATCATAATGGTAATAAGCCTGATTAAAATAGAAGGAGATTTTAAAGTAATTGAGCTCTTGCACATCGGAAGAGAAAACCTGGTTTCCTCTGATCACTTTGAGCTGCTTATGAGCCAGCCTCATAGCCAGAAACCAAGTTCAAGTCAAAAGCGTCTGCTCTGACAATGCCTGCACCCCTACACTCAGGCTGGAGAAACGCGTGAACATCTGTTCGCACAATATGGGCTTGTGCTCATAGCTCCTTTAAGTACCGCAGCGCAGGCTCCAAGAGCATATTTTCCCCCGAACAAAATCTCCGCAAGGCCTGGTCGATTTTCCGAGGGCTCAGGGACAGGTTGTAAATGAGATTGTAGTTGTGAATGAGGCGTCTGGCTCGTTCCTTCTCTAGGACTCCTGTGATTGGGTTGGGCGGGCGGAAGGTTTTTAAAGAGGAAGGAGAAAACAAAGAAGAGAACACGTATGAGCTTGAATGGCTGCCAAGTAGACACTAGAATGGTAACAGTTTGAAATTTTAAGTTTCTTAAAAATCAGGTGACACCCTAAAAATCATATTTACAGTGCTGGATATACATCCTGCATTTCAGGGGAAATTTGGGGGTGATTTTAGAGGACAGAGGAGACGGGGTCCAATAAAATCCATAGATAAATTCGAAAGCTACTTAAGCTTGTTCTTTGTAGCCATAAAACTTTAAAGGCTAATTTATTAAACAGGTGGGTGCCTACTAAAAGCAGTTGCTAATTGTTCTGGTTTATTTTTATCTTGTTGAAGTATGCAAACATGTTGCTAAACGTGCAAGATTTAAACAGCTCATTTTAATGCACTTCTGGAAATGTGTTTACTGTGACTCTCTCCAGCTTGCTGTGTGATCATAGGTAAATCACATAACTTCGCATGGCTCAGAGCCTGAATCTGTGTAATAGAGATGGTGGTCCTTATCATCAAAGGATCTTCTTTGGCACGTACCCATTCTACATACCAATACCAATGCCAATCTGCTTGAAAACATTGCTTTCTCCTATGTTGAGGGTAGACAGGTTTTGAGAGTAGGTGAGGGGAGTTTCAGTGCAGAATACACCATCAGCAAAGATCAATAACCCATTCATAAACCCCAAACTGTGGGCTTATATTTGTCACATACTGCACTTGGGAATATGGAGGAATTAGAGAAGTGGTCCCTCACCTCAGGAAGCTCCCCGACCAGCTGGGGAGATGAGGTATACAGAGAATTAACTACAGTGCAATAAAAATAACAGAAATGACTGATACTTATATAAAATTTACTATCTTCAAGGCACTGCTTCAAGTATTTTACCGATATTAACTTAGTTAATCCTACAGCAACTCATTTTACAGCGGAAAAAACTGAGGCATAGAGATGGTAAGTCACATGCTCAAGTCCATGCATTTAACCTCTGCACTACATGATAGAATGACGGGGAAGAGATTGCTAAAAATAGGGGTCATATTGTTTCCCAAATATGTTCCTTAAATTACGCAGGTTTATACTACAGGAAGAGGAGCCCTGGTGGCACAGTGGTTAAGAGCTTGGCTGCTAACCAAAAGGCCAGCAGTTCGAACCCACCAGCTGCTCTGCGGGAGAAGCAATCTGCTTCTATAAAGATTACAGCCTTGGAAACCCTATGGGGCAGTTCTACTCTGTCTCATAGGGTCTCTATGAGTCAGGAATTGACTCGACAGTCGTGGGTTTGGCTTGGTTTATGCTACAGGAGTCAATAAAAGCTTTTAAATATCTTTTATAGAAATGAAAGACATATCGCTGGCAGGTTGCTTTTCTACTCTCTTGTACCCAAACAAACTATAACAGTAATTGTAACATTTTTTTCTCAAATAATCAGAGGTGGTCCCTTGGCCATTTTGTAGAAAGCCACTACTAGTGCATTTGAGGTGATACTCTCTTGGACTCTTGCCATTTCTGTTTAAGCTACTAAGAACTATTCATATTTAAATGTGCAAAGACTTGGGCATACATCTCCCCCTCAGAACTACTCTTTAATGGATGTTCTTAACAGTGGGCTATATACAGGTGGAGTCCTAATGTTTATCCTATCCTATTCTATCCTGTCCTGTCCTATCCTATCCTGATTTGTCTATCTGTCCTACTAAAATGTTGATTCTTTTTTCCACATAAATCTTTTTTTCAAGTTGGCTGAGTGCATCTTTCAAGTTCTTTGGATTGAGTGACTACTCTCCGTCTTGCCTAGGTGTGATCCTTCTGGACATTCCCCCGTATCTTGCCTCTGGAAATATAAATCATGGGCTTTGGAGTAAGTTTCTGACTGTAAGACCTTGGGGACATTACTTTAACTTTCTGAGCCTTACTTTCCTCAACTGCAAAATGGGGACAATTGTGTGAAAATTAATAAAATATTAACTGCTTAGCACAGTGTCCAGTACTAGTAAGCACTCACTAATGCCAGGTATTATTATAGGATATTTATAATAATTATATCATAAATATTATTTAAAATACATAGGACTATATTTTGATAATAAATTATTAAAATTCATGGATTTAGTTGTATGTTAATTAAAAATTAAAAGTAATATTATAAAGTACATCTAGGAATCACCACTGGGGGTATTTTCTACTATCTTCTGAGTTTTACCATTGGTAGAAGCTTCCTAGCATCAAACGTAAGACCACTGACTAAAATTTGTGTCTGTCCAATTTACTTTGTCATTAGTGGATGCCCAGAATAGCTGCATAAAATAAGCCTTTCAATCCATCTTAGTGTTATAAAGCCTGTCCCTTTACCATCAAAACCAAAATAAAAGCAATGATCATATGAACCTCTTTAACATCCACTTCATTTCACAGTTTACAAAAAAACTTCAAATCTCTTATCTCATTTTTCTTAAACCTGGGAGATATGTTTTATTATTATCCTACTTCATAGATTGGGAAACAGGCTTGGAGAATATAAGCTACTGGCCTTTAGGATTCAGCAATTGATGGAGTCTCTTTGAACTCTAAAATATTTTCTATCTAGCCTTTTGTTCACTGAGAAAATTCCAAATCCACTATTTGCCCAAATATTTATCCCAACCATCCTTCCTTCTTTAGAAAACATGACCAGTTATTGGTTGCCACCAGGGGAGGATTATCTAATAGGCAAGGGAAGCACAGTGCTTACCTTGCTTACTAGATCATCTGTAGTGAACAATATCACATTTTTTTCACCACATCAAAGATTCTGCTTCTAGGTATGGCTGGCATCTGTCTCTTTTCCAACCCCTACAGCACCTTCCTACAGAATCAAAGCCTCTTTTCAAATTTACAATCCCTGACAGGGGCGCATGACTGGGAAAACAAGGTAAGCACGGGCTTACTTGTGCTTACTTACTAGTCTTAGTGAACAATTTTACATGTGAAATTGTTCACTATAGATGATCTGGTAAGCACTATGCTTATCTTGCCTATTGAATAATCCACCCCTGGTTGCCACTAGTTTTCCCTCTCCCCAAGGATATTTACTTGACAACCTCCATTAGAGAATATGCACAGAATAGTTTCCCAGAAATGCTGATTTGTTGATGGATGATCTGCCTTCACCCTGGATGAAGAACACCCTGGCCTACATATTTCCTCACACATAATAAAGAGGAGTGATTCATCAGTGGGCAAAGTAGGTATCATTTGCTCAACACTAGAATGGGGCCATGGTGGTTTGCTAAATACTGTGGTTAATAAACCAGCAAAATGACCTCAGTTAATCCTTATTCCTCTTTAAAGACAGTTGTAAATGTTCCCAGATCTGGCTGACACATTCTTTGGCTGTTAAGGAACTAATGAATTTCATAGAAACAGAGAAAACAGGCACAAATAGTGAGGAGGTCATGGGAAAGGCATTCCAAATCTAACAGAATCTGTCTCCAAAGTCAACAAAACTCCGTTCTTCCTCAGAACAGTTCACAAGTATGAGAAGGGTCTAAGGGAGTCTCTTAGCAATGAAATTTATGATCCATCATCCATCATCACAACTCATCATTTCTCTAGAATGTCTTTTCTATCTCCTTTTTTTTTTTTTTTGGTAACCGTATCATCACTCTCATATCTCATAGTCTTGATCTAAATATCTAGACATAAGGTTATTTCAATAACCTGTTGATCTGCTTTTCTCCAGTCTCTCCTCTAAACAATCCATCTCAGCTTTCATTATGTTCTCCTCTGATTGAAACTTTGATGGATACCTGTCCCTCAGGATTCACAACAGGGTCTCAACTTTACTATCCAATACAACATAAGCTCCTAGTACTAGTTCATCTCTTCCCCATCATACTCATTCCCACCTTTAAATCTTTGTAGATGGTTTCCAATCCAGAATGCCCTGCCCAACTATCCAACTATCTCCTCAAGGGTCAGCTCAAGGTCTCCCTTTTCCATGAAGTACTCTTTTAATATCCCAGCCCACATTAGATAGTAAGCTTCGTCTGGACTCTGATACTCATTAGTGCCTTCAGTTATAAAACTTTATTATATGCTTTTTTTTTTTTAATTGGCATTGAACTATTGTCTTATCCAAAAGTGAATGTAAGCTTTTTGGAGGCCATAGACCATGTCTCATCTTTTCTGGTTTCCCTCCTGATCCATCCTCAGAGCAGTGCTGGGCTCATAACACATATTTGACAAAAACTTTCCTAATTCAGCTAGATGAATTTTTCATTTAAAGTTTTAGAGTTGTTTTTTTTTTTTTTCTCTCCTTGGTATAATTATGAAAAGTCCTTTGGTCTTGTGTAGTAGTATTACACCATGTGGTCTAGAATTGAGTTGTTTTGGAAATCCAAAGCAATTAAAAACAAACACACACCACAGAGAATGACAAGACAGACATTATTATTGCTATATATTTACTTCTACTGGAGGGTACTAGAAAAGAGAATGGGTATACTAACTGTTCATAAGTCAAAAGTATCTGATTAAACACAATAGCTTCAGTCCATCTGCTTTCATATCTTCTCCTTGTTCTGTATTCTCCAGGTCTCTCACCTAGTTCTGGACTTCGTTCTCCCTCATGTGGACATTGCAATAGACACCTTTATCTTTCACTGCCTCCAATTTCTCCTTCATTCTGCACACAGTCATTCAAGAATTTTTCTGAAGTATAAATTTGTCATGCCACACTTCTCCTTAGAAACTCTCAGTTAAGTCCAAATTCTCTAGTCTGGCATTTAAGATTTCCCAAGATCTAGTCCCATCCTGTATTTCCACCTTTAGCATTTACTATTCTTCTCAACAGCCCCTATATTCTATCCAAACAGAACTCCTTGCGTTGAGCTTAACATATAAAACCCTGCTTAACTAACCTTGCACCTTTACCAAAAAGGCCCCTCTATTTCATTCCTTTGAGTGCAAACGACATTTTATCTTTAATGATCAATTTAACATTAAGAAAACCTTTCCCGATCACTCTACCAGGAAGGAATTCTCCTTTCTCTGAATGCCCATATAGCACATACACTCTAATGGCATTTATCATCTTCCATCTTGGATTTGTTACTTATCTACATTCATTTATTTATTCATTCCCTCAAAAATGTTGAACAGAATTGTTCAAAGTGTTTGAGATTAAAAAAAAAAAAAGGAGTATGGTCTACTGGTGAGATAGTAATAAACTTCTAAATAAAAAAAAAATGTCAAATATGCTAATGGAAGTTAAAGAACCATAAGAGGCCAGATGAAGGTTGGCATAGATTTGTCTAGGGTAATCAGGGGATTTCAGAGGAGCAGTGTTAATTAGCCAGGTGGACAAAATGGGGAGTTGGCAGGGGTTGGGTTAGGTAGAGGAAAGGTTGACCTATTAGGTGAAGAGCTTAGGGTGAGAAAAGGCACGGACACATGAGAAAGCAAGGCACATTTGCAGAAAGGCAAGTTATTCATTATGACTGGGTAAGGTATGTCAAGAGAATAGCAATGGTAAGAGAAGAGACTGGTCAGGTGGACAGGAACCAGATTTTGCCTTGCTAAGAAGTCTGGAGTTCATCCTGTTAGCAGCCGGGGGCCTCTGAAGTATCTTAATCAGAGGAATTAGAAGACTGAATTGTGGACTAGACTCTGGTAGGAGGGTGAAGGGAGGATCAAAAACATGAAGACACCTGGTGGGAGAATTCGTGTCTGGTTCAACTTTGTATTTCCTGATTGTACTTAGCACAGTGCCAGGCACATGACTTATTTAAGGTTGTATTTATTCAATAAGTGAAAGAAAATGAGCTGTCCACTTTTAGACTAGAATACGAATAGAAAGGTATGCCTGTTTTAAAGTTCATACTTCACCTGTGTTACTGAGATCACATAAGTAGAGTACATTTTCCAGCTTCCTGAACCTATCTACCCACGTCTCACATTCTTCGGACTCATTCTTCATGATGCGATCCACAAAAGGCTGGGACACTGGTCTGATCTTCAAAGAGCTCAGAGGATCTTTTGGGGCCAACGTATCAGCAGGAGGGCTTTCTGGCTGCAGCTCTTCTTCTGGCGTTTTCTACCAAAACAACACAAGCATCTCACTGGCAATGCATTCACCACCCAGCGCTTGTCCAGTCTTTTGGCCAAAGATAAGGCCACACAGCTAGAAAGATTTATTGCAAGATCTGGCTTTGTAAAGTTAAGAGGATGTGTTTCAAATCCTCAGAGCAATAGGACCTATCTGCCAAATGTTGCTGGATATAAACTACTATGTTGAGTTTCTTTTTTTTTTTTTTTAAAGGAAAGGTTGAAATAAATCATGATGTTGATTTAGTTTTCATTTCTGACTTGCACAAGGCAAGGAGTTTTGTAACTGATGGGGACATTTCATGATGTTCTCCATTTTGTACTAGTGGGACTCATAGCAGATGGGCTTCAGGCAATGCTTGTAATTTCTTAGTAGGGAAACCTGTGGATCATGAGTGTGAAATTATTTCCAAAGAGCGACTGAACAATAGTAATGTTATCTAAGGCTCATGGGCCTAGTATAAAGGATCATAAAGCACCTTAAGTTCTGTCTGACCTGTTCACTTAACAGAAAGTTGAGGCCCAGAGAGTGGAAATAACTGACAACATCACACAGTAAATGGAAGACACAACACTGGAACCATGGGGTAGAGGTTGTATCCAGCTCATCTTGGTATCCTAACTCCATGGCCAGTACATAATAGTGGTGCAATAAGTGTTTTTTTTTTTTAAGAATAAATAGACAAATGAGTCCCTGCTGGATGCCACATAAGGCATCCTGCCACCTACTGTGTAGGCAGAGCGGGCATCTATTGTTTGATCTGCCCAGCCTCACTTTTCCAGGAATTCCGTCCTGCCGATGCACATGTTTGTAGAGGGAACTGCCATGTTCTAAGTGCATACAGGGGAGGATTAGCTAATCAGCAAGATATGCACAGGCTTACAGTAAGCAAGGAACACACAGGCTTACTTGTGCTTACGGACTAATCTGTAGTGCACCATTTGATGTGGTGAAAAACAGGTGAAATTGCGCACTACAGGTTAGTCAGTAAGCACAAGTAAGCCCGTGTGTACCTTCCTTATTGGTAATCTGTCCCTGAATGCATATTTCAGAGCTGGTCGTCTAGGCAAAATGGGTCAATAAGTCCATTGTCCAGGAATTTTGGAATTATTTGTGAGAGATAAAGCCAAAGAAATAGAGATGTGGAGATCATTCTCTGTGTGAGAGGTTGGAAATCTAACAGCTTTTTTATTTTGTGTACTGGAAATGAGAAAAGGCAGGTCTGCTGAGAGAAATTGAGAGAGACAACATAAAGCCGACAACAGGATGAAGAGACAAGACATATAGGAAGCTGTGATGACGCTAGAGTCCCTAATTTTAGTTCATTCTTGCATTTCCACCCTTAGGTAACATAATATGTTCCTCTATGGGTGGTGCAAATGTTCAAGTGCTCAGCTACTAACTGAAAAGCTGGTGGAACCAAACCACCCAGAGTTACCTCAGAAGAAAGGCCTGGTGATCTATTTCAGGAACATCGCAACCATTGAAAACCCCAGGAGTGTAATTCTACTCTGAAATACATGGGGTTGCCATGAGTCAGAATTGACTGGATGGTAACTTCCAACACAGTAAGCTAGTAGAGTTGGTTCTGTTAATTAAGAGCAACTGCAACCCGAATAGGAAAAGCTAACACATGACAAAATCCTGCCCCTAACTTTTGTACACTCTGTGCTCCCCTAACTTTCAAATGTCTGAATTTCTCCAACTTTGTATCGTTGTCATAAACTTCTCACGTACAAACTGTGAAAACCCCATTCCTCTAAAGAATAATAATTGCAATAAGAAGCCAAGTTTTGAGCTTGTTAACAAACATGGATTAAGCTGCTGCTAGGAAGTGAATTTCTTTTGTTTAAAACAATCAAATGCTATAGCAAACTGTACCCACATGGATAACCAACAACCAGTGAGTTTTAAGGGATTAACATAAAATAATTCTACTTTGGTAAAATCAACTTGGGGAAAAACAGAAAGTTGTCATAAAGTAAATTAGAATAGTGGTTCTTATACTTTTTAGAGCTTTGGACCACTTAGAAAGTCTGATGAAAGCTTTAGATAGTCTTTTTAGGTAAACGTACATTTTCACAAATTTTGGTGTGTAATTTTGGCAAATTTTGGTGTTTAATTTTGGCAACTAACAATAGCAGCCATAAATACAACAAAGAAAAATGCCCTTGGTCCTGAGAAATTAATTTGAAACAGCTTTGTATTTCTGTAGACAGTACACTACTCTCTTTAACCACTAAAGACAAATTAAAGGGGGTTTGCATGGACCTGAATTAGGTTCATCTAACAAACTAAAGCACCCTATGATATTTCATTCCCACTGTGTCAGGATGAAGTCCAAAGTCTTTGCTTGGCAAATAAAACCATTCATATTCTCATTCTTGCTTATCTCCCCAGCTTTATATTCTTTTAGTCCTACATATATATCTTTTCCTTTAGTCATGTAACACCATGCCATTTTCAGGAAAAAAAAAAAAAAGCTGTTTTATGCCTTTATGTCTTCATACATGTTGTTCCCTCTATCATGAAACCTCTTTTTTTTTTTTTTTTTTGCCACCTATTCCTTGATTAGTTGAACTACTATACATCCTTTAGATTCCCTGACAGCCTCAAGCTGGGCAAAGGGTGATTCTTTGTAGCCCCTTTATCTATCAAAGCACTTATCCCTGGATATTGTAATTGTCTGTTTGATGATCTGTTTCCTCCACCAGAGACCTGGAGGGCTGCGCCTGTGACAGTACCTTTTATATTATCCCCAGGATGTGGTTAGTGGCTGGCATAGAGGTGGTTCTCAAGACATGTTTACTGAATAAGTAAATGAGTGAATGATTTTCTATTGGACCATAGGACAGTTGCTTTACCAACCATGTGCTTCAATTCCATTCCCTTTTTAAAAAAGTGGGACAAGGAATGTGAGGAGAATCAGTTATTGCAGAGATACAGGAAAATCCTCAAACGAGGCAAAATAAAAGAGCAAAGTATTTTTTTTTTTCATAATCTTATTCACAACAGACTTAACACTCGAGAAAAGCATTTGCTGTTGTTTCCTGCATGGCAAGAGGCCTGCCAAAATGGATACTATTTTCTAAAATATTTCGAAGTGTGAAGTGCATGAAGAGGCCTCCCGTCATTTTAAGATGAATTATGTTCTAATCCGGGTATTTAAAAAACAACAACAGAAACTCAGGCTGTTTTTTCAATTCTGTCTGCATCTTCTCCTGGCTAAGTGCTGGGACTATTAAAACATATTTCAAATGCTTGCCAGATTTTTTTTTTTCCTTTTAAATCAAAGAGCCCATTACATTTAAAAGTGTGATGTCTGGGGAAAAGTTCAGCCTCAGTTTCTGGAAGCTGGACTTAAGATGTCAAAATAGATCTCATACCAGCCATATTTTGATGGCAGTTGGTGGATTGGTCTCGGGATTTGGAAGGACACCCATACAGATGCTGCCTGTTCAGTTTCTTGGGGCAGGTGGCAAGCCCTTCACCAAGCAATGCCATACCAACGAGGACAGGAACCAACTCACACTCTAGGCTTCCTCTGCCTCAGCTCTCTGCCTGGGGAGAGTCTTGAAGTCAAAATCGGTCTGACATAGAGGGGTTGGGTAGGAACCAAAAACCCAGAGGAGAGGACCCCACCCAGCATCAGAGAATAGCAGGCGCAGGATCTGTGGAGACTTTGCCTGAGCCCTATAGATCCAGGTGCATACCATATGTTCATTTTTGCTTTGAGACATCTCAGGAACTTCAGGCTCCACTGGAGTGGCAGCAACATCCTTTTCATTCTTTCCTGAGCAAGAGAGAAAAAAATGCAATGGTTTAGTTGGGTCTCTTCTTCTATACCCAGGAAAAGAAAACATTGGGACTCTGCTATATGGTCAGCACAGTGTTAGGTGATGGGGATACATGGGTGAAGAAGAAAGACATGGTCCTGCCCTGACTGAGCCCACGTAGGGGAGGTTGATGTTGAATAATTACTAAAAATTACTATTTACAAACTACCATAAATAACATATGCTCCTTGAAAGTGAGGATGGTGAGACTTCAGCTCACTTACTCTGGACACATCATCAGGAAAGACCAATCCCTAGAAAAGAGCACAACGTTTGGTAAAGTAGGTCAGTGAAAACAAGGGAAGCCCTCAGTGAGACGCATTGACACACCAGCCACAACAATGGTCTCAAACACACCAATGACGGTGAAGATGGCGCAGGACCAGGCAACATTTCATTCTGTTATACGTAAGGTCACCTTGAGTCAGAGCCGATCTGACGGCAGCTAACAACAACAGAAACCATTAACACTACAAAGCAAAAATATGGGGAAATGTGAAAGTATTTAAACCTTTTGTGTGGCAGGGGTGGGAGTGGCAGGGGATCAGGGATAGCTTCTTGAATAAAGGCAGTCGCACTTAAACCAGTGACCTGAAGGATGAATAGGAGTTTCTCCAGGCAAAGGTGGTGGTGGTGGGTGTGGGTGGAGCAGAGAGTTCCAGAGAAGCAGAGACAGGAGCCAGTAGAAAGGCCTTGAATCAGAAGGGCTTCCTATGGTCCCGCCTCTTAATAGAGAAGCAAGCACTTCTGCCCCTCTCTCCATGCAGGTATATACCAGTAAGATCAGGCAGAACCCTTCTCTTCTCCCTTCCTTGCTCCTTTCAATGGTCTGAGACACTGGAGGAAAAGAGGTATGAGCAGCATCCCAAACATGGGAATCCTGTTACCCAGGTGCTACCTGCTGCAGGCTACTGCCTATGTGAATCCACCACCACCACCAATTGCCATGGAATCCATTCTGACTCATGGTGGCCCCATGTGGGTCACAGTAGAACTGTGCTCAAAAGGGATTTTAATGGCTTATTTTTTGGAAGTAGATTGCCAGGTGTTTCTTCTGAGGCATCACTGGGTGAACTCGCACCTCCAGCCTTTTGGTAAGTAATGGAGCGCGTTAACTGTTTCCACCACCCAGGAATTCTCTCTGTGAATAAAATAGGTTTTCTTAGCATGCAGGAAAAAGACATGAAGACCTTCTGCTAAAATCCCGTAAGACTTATTGCTGGTCTCATGCTTTCATTATTCCACACCTCTCATCAGACTTGGCTACTTAATTTATTTTACAAATCCATATAACAACCACACAGCACAGGTTTCTGGGAGTCTCAGGTTAAATATTCAGTGAATACTTCAAATATGCAATTAAAATCTATATTATTTCTGAATTTGGTCTCACTATTTTCAATGAAAATGATTCAATCAATAATTTTAAACAAAAGATATAGGGAGATAGGGTAACAGTGGTTGAGAGTATAGGCTCTGAAGCCAGATGTTTTGGGTTTGATGTCTCGTCTTGGTTCCTCTCCTTAGCTGCATGGCCTTGAGAAATTAAATGCCCTCTCTGTGCCTCATTTCCTTAACTGTAAAACGGAGAAAATCACACCTATAGGTTGTTGTGGGGATTAAATCAGTGAGAACATGCAAAGCAAGTACCTGGAACATAGCCAGTGCTTAATAAATGTTAACTAATAGTATTATCTATGTAAAGATGTTTATATAAGTACATTCACATCAGATTAAAAAGCCTTTTTGTTAGATGACTTTTAACATGGTACTTAGGAATCTTTGTGAATTTTCTCCCTTAGTTTCTTGAGAGAAGGCAGTGTGATTTCATAATCTTCTCTGACACCCTAGCACCCAGCATAGAGTAAGCGCTCAATGCATGTTTGATGAATAAATGAATGATGATGTGCCCGAATTTGGAGTTTGAAAAATAAAGGCACTGCATATATAAAAGACTCAAATTACTCAGAGCCACAGAGTTGGAGAGCTAAAGGAATTCTAGAAGCCGTATGTGGCAGAAGGGCAGGAAGACGAACTTTGGTGTCAGACAGACCTGAATGTTAATCTTGATTCTTCCCTGTACCTGCTGCAAGCTTTCAGATCTGAATTTTGTCATTTGTGAAAAGGGGATGATACCAGCGATTTACAGTAATGTTGTGGAGTTTAAAAAAAAAAAAAGCCTACATAAAATAATATACAGAAAAGATGCTCGATGCAAAGTCTTATTATTTGTTATTGTGTTATTACTATTATAAGATGTTAAGCAAGTCTAGCTTCCCCAGAGGAGTGGACTGACATTAATTACGATGTGCCAGGCATTTTTCTGGGCACTGTTCACATGTATTATCCCTTTTAGAATAAGATCTAGAACCTAGACCTTGTCCCAGCCCAGTTCCTCTTTACTGTCTGAACTTCAAAAAGTTCCATTAGGAGAAAATGCACGCTAGTTCACCTGGTCTCTTTACAACTTCCCTTTTCTCCTCCCTAATACCTATAAACATACAAAAAGGTAATTGTTTGCACATGTAAAAAGTGTTTGAAAACCCCAACTCAGGCAGAGCTAATTTTTTCTCCCTAACATAGCAGGAAGGATAAATAATAACCATCTGTCTAGTCTGCCAGTTGAAGATTTGTACTGGAGGATATAAACCAAGCTGGCTTCTAGAGTTTTCCAGGTGTTGGAAGGGCCAGGTTTTACAGGGCTTCCAGTGGACACCCCAGCTAATGACTTGACATCAGTGGTCTTCCGTGCTGGTTGCACATTAGACCCACCTGGGGAGCTTTAAAAATTACCATTGCTCAGGCCTCACACCAGACCAATTAAATGAGAATCTCCAGGGGTAGAAACCCAGCTAGTACTTTTAAACAATTCCCTAGGTAATTTTAAAGTGAAGCCAGAGTAGAGAAAAGCTGATTTAAATAAAAGCTTCTGGCCTCATGGGGCGGGCTGAATGAAGCTTTTGTGAGAAGGGAACAAATATCTGTTAACTGTCTGTTACATGCTAGACATTCTCCACATGTTTTGTCACTTAATCTAAGGAATAACCCTGTGAGGCAGAAGTTATCCCTTTTTGACAGATGAGGAAACTGAGGCAAAAAGAGGTTCAGTTACTTAAGACAACAAAAGCTGGGGCAAGTTTGGGATTCTAATTCAGTTGGAATTGTTTTTTTGTTAGCTGCCGTCAAGTCGATTCTGACTCATGGCAACTGCATGTGTGCAGGTTAAAACTGCTCCACAGAGTTTTGAAGGCTGTGACATTTCAGAAGCAGATCGCCAGGCCTACGTTCTGAGGCACGTCTGTGTTCAAACCCCCAACCTTTTGGCTAGTAGTTGAGAGCGTATCCCTTTTTGCCACCCAGGGACTCCTCGGTAAGGAATGGCCCCAAGCAAATCCCGATAATATTCTCAGATATGAAGCACTCTTTCATTCATTAATTTAGCAAACATTTGTTAAGTGCCAACTATATTTGAGTTGACCATTGTTTTAATTTGCATTTCCCTGATGACAAATAGAGTTTAGGATTCTCGCAAATACTTATTATCAGTCATCTTCTGCTATTATTTTATTTAGAATTTCTGGATTTATGTGCTTGGGAGAGAATGGCCTATAATATCTTTTCTTGTAATTATGTTGTTCAAATCTCCTATATCCTAATGCATTTTCTGATCCTTGGGTAGTGCAGACAATTAAGCACTCAGCTACTAACCAAAAGACATGCAGTTCAAATCTACCCAGAGGTGCCTCGGAAGGAAGGCCCGGCCTATGAAGTGCAGTTCTACTCTGAAACACATGGGGTCACCATGAGTCAGAATCAACTCAACAGCAACTGTTTTCTATTTTCTTTTTCTATCAGTTATTTAGTAAGGAACATTAATATCTCCCAATAAGGTTGGGGATTTTGCTCTGCCAGTTTTGCATTATATATGTTGAGGCTATGTTATTAGGTGATGCAAATTGAGAATTGCTATGATTTCCTGGAGAATTGACTCTTTTATCATTATTCTTCTTTATCTCTAATAATGCTCCTTACCTTAAAATGTACTTGATCTGGTAGTAATATACTTACACCAGCTTTCTTTTAGTTAGCTGTTTGCATGGTATACTTTTTTAGTCCTCTGATTTTCAACTTTTTGGTGTCCTTATATTTAAAGTGTGCCTTTGCTAGCAACATGTATTTGGTTTTTGTTTTCCTACACTTTCTAGCAATTGCTGTTGTTGTTAGGTGTTGCCGAGTCATTTCTGACTCATAGCAACCCCATGTACAATAGAACAAAACACTGCCTGGTCCTGAACCATCCACACAATCTTTGCTATGTTAGAGCCCATTGTTGCAGCCGCTGTGTCAATCTACCTCACTGAGGGTCTTCCTCTTTTTTGCCGGCCCTCTACTCTACCAAGCATGATGTCCTTCTCCAGGGACTGATTCCTCCTGATAACATGTCCAGAGTATGTGAGACATAGTCTCGCCCTTCTTGCTACTAAGGAGCATTCTGGCCGTACTTCTTCCAAGACAGATTTGTTCATTCTTCTGGCAGTCCATGGCATATTCGATACTCTTTGCCAACACCATAACTCAAAGGCATCAATTCTTCTTTGATCTTCCGTATTCATTATCCAGCTTTCATATGCATATGAGGCGACTGAAAACACCATCGCTTGGGTCAGGTGCACCTTAGTCTTCAAGGTGACATCCTTACTCTTCAACACTCCAAAGAGGTCATGAAATATTTGAGTGAAAAGGGACCCTAGAA
>NW_004443939.1:5854407-5855657 GCF_000243295.1 Trichechus manatus latirostris
TCATGAAATATTTGAGTGAAAAGGGACCCTAGAAATGAGAATATTTTACAATTCTACACACACATAATGAGTAGCTTTCTTTCATTTCTGTATAATGTATCCTCTCCCCTTTTATAATATCTACATACCGGTCTATAACCAAAAAAAAAAAAAGACTCATAGTGACCCTAGTACAGACAGACAAAATGGCTCCCTCAGTGCTTAAGAGCGTTTAATCATCATAGATCCAGAAACACAGAAATGGGAAGAGATCAAGTCATTAACTTTGTCAGTAATTAGCAGGCTATCACAATAACAATGCAACCACAGCAATGCAACCACAACAACTCTCTTGCTTTGTAGAGTATTATATTGTCTAAAAAAAATTGTTTGTCAGACTTAAAATCACACTATGAGATCAATAGAGAAGGTTTTTTCTTTCTCTCTTTTTCTCTCTCTCTCCCCTTTCCTTCCTCCCTCCATCCCTCCCTGCTCCCTTCCTTCCTTTATTCTTTTCTTATTATTTTTGCCCACTTTACAGATGAGAAAAATGAGTCAGAGAGAAGTAATATAAATGTTCCAACATAGGTGGTTATTTAGTTGCAGAAGTGAGACTTCAATCCATATTTTTAGGCATTTTTCTGCTATACCCTATTACCTCACTTACATAAGAGAGTTAGAGAAAATATTTGGTTAAAATATTTGTTATCATCTTTTGATGTATTTGTCCTGTCTTTTCAATAAGACTCTGAATTCTTTAAAGATACACATCATGTCATAAAAACTTGAAACCTGAGCTGATGTTAACCTATTATCTCCTATCCTGATCCCACCTTTCTATACTCTGTTCTATAATGCTGGGGCAGGGAATCTACAGCTATGTTTTCCAGATTCTTTTTTTTTTTTTTTTCCAATTGTACTTTAGATTAAGGTTTACAGAACGGATAGTTTCTCATTAAACGGTTAGTACACATATTGTTTTATGACATTGTTTAACAACCCCATGACATGTCAACAGTCTCCCTTCTCAACCTTGGGTTCCCTATTACCAGCTTTCTTGTCCCCTCCTGCCTTCTAGTCCATGTCCCTGGGCTGTTGTGCCCCATTAGTCTCCTTTTGTTTTATGGGGATGTCTAATGTTTGGCTGAATGGTGAACCTTGGGAGTGACTTTATTACTGAGCTAAAACGGTGTCCGGGGGCCATACTCTCAGGGTTTCTCCAGTCTCTGTAAGGCCAGTAAGTCTGATCTTTTTTTGTGAGTTAGAATTTT
>NW_004443939.1:5862462-5868485 GCF_000243295.1 Trichechus manatus latirostris
TTTATCTTTTGGATTTCTAATTGTTGTTTTTGTATGATTTCTAGTTGTGAATTTATTTTGGCATTTTGTTCCTGTATTATTTTCCAGAATTCTTCCATTTTTTGTGTGTATTTTCCATGAATTTGTCTCCCTTTTCCTTGAGTTTGTCTATTTTTTCCTCATTTTCCTCAGCTTTTTGCTTCAACTCTTGGATAGCTCTGAAGATTACAGATTTGAATTCCCTATCAGGTAGTTCTAGTGCCTTTTCTTCTACTGGACAGTCATCTGGTGTTTTATTATGGACGCCTACTGGAACCATCCTGTTCTGTTTTTTATATGTTTTGATATTTTCTGCTGTCTTCGGGACATTCAGTAGTTATTTTCCTCATTTATTGGTTGTAGATTTGTTTGTTTTGTCCTGCTTTTTTTTTTATTTGGTTATATCTGAGCAGGCAGGCTGTGCATTCTTTTTTGTTTGCTCTTCTGTGTGGATGATACTTTTCACCTCCTTGTCCAATGTGCAGGGTTGGTCGCTCAGCTATGGTGCAGCAGGGCAGGTCCAGATGAAACGGAGTTCTTGGAATGGGTTGTTTGTGGCACATAGTAGGGCCGACAGGGTGGGCCAGGAATCAATGCAGGGCAGGTTCCAGTAGGCTGTTCCTGTGCTGCCTGTGCGTGTGATGTTCAGTGCACCATGCAGGTAAGCAGGAAGGAGGGGGGAGATTGCGATGTGTGGAACTAAGATGGGCATAGGAAAGAGGAGTGAGAGGAGAGCGAAATAGGGGGCAAAAGAAAACAAACACACAAACAAAAAAAAAGAGTGCTAAGGGAGCTTGCCACTGGAGTGGAGAGTTGAGAGACCAAGAAATGGAGAAAAACAAAAAGAAAAAGAAAATGGGTAAAATAAAATAAATAAATAAAAATTAGAAAAAAGAAAAGAAAAGCCCCCAGGGATCCCACTGGTTCAGCGACAAAGACTGGGGAAGTGGCTCCCAGGTCACAAATTACAGCCTGGCTAGAAGGGGTATAGGTGTCACACAGCACCAGGTATTCAGAACACAGGAAGAAAAGGTAAGTATAGAGAGATGAGTAACTGAGAAATGAAGAAGACAAAAAGGAAAAAGAGAGAAAATAAAACAAAAAAGAACAAAAACTAACAAACAAACAAAAAGAAATGCCCCCAGGGATCCCACTATGTAGCTGTGCAGAATGAAGAAGTAGCTCCCAAGCCGTGCAGTACAGCCTGGCTAGAAGGGGTTCTCAAGCTGAGAAAAAGAAAACAAACAAGATATCAAGACAGAACAAATCAAAGTAAACAAACCTAAAAAAAGCCCTGGGGATTCCACCAGACTGGCGGTGCAGGCTGGGAGGCAGTTCCACAGTTGAGCAGCATTTTATAGCCTTTCAGGAAGAAGCAAAATGGCACATGGAGCCAGGTATTTGAGAGAAAGGAGGTGGAGGTGGTGAGAGGAATGGAGAAACCAAAAGAAGCAGAAAAAACACCACCAGCAACAAGAAAATGGTACTCAGGGAGACAGCCAGTGTGGACGAGTGGAATCCAAGAGGTACAGGGCTGAAGCTTGTGCCTCTTGGCCAAGAGACTGTGGCTGCAGGAAGCAGCGGAGGCCAAGTGGGGGTGAAGAAGGGCAGAGAGTGGGAAAGCGTATATCTCTGGTTACCGGTTGTTCTGTCTTCTGCTGGAAGCTCTGTGAAGCTGCTTTCCCATAATCCTTGTTCGCTGATCTCCGACAGGAGTCCAAGATGGCGAATCCGTGCTGCGTTACTGATAGGGGACCTCTGCATGTATCTCTCCTCACTCTCTGTTCTTTGTCAGTTTCTGATTCCATTTGGTGCTTGGCTGAGTTCTTTGTCTCTTCATCTGATGCTTAGGGTCTCAGGATTGATATTTGTCTCTTTTTGACTTGGTTTTTTGGGTCTTTGCTGTGGAGGGACGGTGTGGTGCTTTTGTCTCTAGCACCATGTTGGCTGGAAGTCCTGTTTTGCAGATTCTTTTGCCAACTGGCTTCAGGCTAAATTCTCACAAAGGGAGATACTTGAAGGGATATTTGAATGTGGAGAGAGGGAAGACATACTCTCTTCCTGTTTTTGGATGTTATGAGCATTTCTCCAACATCAGAGAAATACCACCGTTATGTTTTTCAACACTCTTAGCACCAGCAATGTGTGAAACATCAGAGGTCAGATGAACAGCCACATGACACCCTTTCAGTCATCCCAGCACTGGCCACATGGTGCTCTGTCAGAGATCCAAGCACCAACTACTTCCTTAGAGGTCTGAGCCCCACCTAGGTCATGGTGATACTTTTGAGGTTCAAGAACCATGTGGCATCCCCTCAAGAATCCTTTCTACAGTTGCATGGCATCTTCTTGGGAATCCTAGAACCAGCTGTGTAGTAGCATCATGCTCCTAGATTCTGAGAATAGCACTCCTTTTCCTATTTCCCCCTGGGCCTAGGTTTGGTAGTGTGTTCCTACAGTTAGTAATATCTGGGTTACCTCACTATTCTCTTAGCTTTCTAACACTTATGTAACAAATCCCCTGCAGTAAACCCCCTCTATTTGAAATACCTAGCAAGGTTTCTGTTTTTCTGCCTGGATACAGACTGATACGGGATTCCCCTCTACCCCTACTCTCTCAGTACCTTGTATTTTGATCCAAAGAGTAATCAGTAAATGGTTGATGGGTGTAGTAAATGGAGTAATTGCAACAGCAGATTAATATCAATGCATATTTTTTCACCTGTCATATTTAAAACAAGCTAATTACTAAATATTTTGCCCAATTCATTTTTATACTTTCACTTAATAATATGCCTTGGAAATCTTCCTGTAGCAGTCCATCCATGTTATTTTATAGCTGCATAAAACTTTATCAATTGGATGTACTGTAATTAAATGATTTCTGAAGAAGAACCCTTTCGTGGTTTCCATTTTTTTAAAAAACATTTACCAAAAAAAAAAAAAACTTCACTTAAACATATTTACATATAAATATTGGATAATTATGTGTGTGTGTGTGTGTGTGTGTGTGTGTCTATGAAGTATTAGCAGGATAAATACACAGTAGTGGAATTCCTAGCTCTAAGGAGTTATGCAACTGAGATTCTAATAAGTAATACCAGCTTCTTCTATAGGTGTACTGCATTAGTATTAAATGGCTACCACTAGAGAATGGCTCATGACAAAATAAAACTTGTACAATTATACATTTTTATGGTACAACTGAAGTCCCTAAGTGGTGCAAATGGTTTTCCCTCAACTGTTAACCTAAAGGTTGGTGGTTCAAACCCACTCAGTGATACCATGGAAGATAGGTGTGGTGATCTGTTTCCATTAAGATCACGGTCAAGAAAACCCTATGAAGCAGTTCTACTTCATAACACGCGGGGTCTCATGAGTTGAAATTGACTCTACGGCAACTAACAACATCAACAAAAATGACCCAACTGGCAAAGAATAGCTATTAAAGCAATTCTCACTCCTATTTTTTCTTCACTGGTGAGCCATTTACAAATCAGGGAGGAATGATATGAAACCCAACAAGCAAACTACTCAAGCTAAAGAGCATAACCAACAACAGCTCCAGGAAATGGGAGTTCTCTCAGGAGTCTGCGGTTTTATAGGACGATTTCTTTGTTAATTATTTTATGGGTCTTGCAGAGATGCCTAGAGCAACAAAATAACTGAACTCACCAGTAGGCAAATCAGACAACATATCAGAGGAAGCTCTACTCAGCAACTCTACAAAATTCTGCCACCTGTCCAAGAAAAGAAAACAGTAGTTTTAATGCTAAACACATAACAATATTGGCCATCAATATCATTGCCCTAGAAGAATGTGCAATATCATTGCCCTAGAAGAATGTGCAATGAATCTTTAAGTTTATACCAAGAAGTTTATATTAAAGAAGGTTTTTGATACCTGTATCATTCTGGGTTCAATGTAGGAAACAAACTGCTTTAGGTATTTCCATTAGAAAGGATTTTAATATAGGGAATTAAGTGCACACAAAATAATTGCAAGGGCTGGAGGGCTAGAGGTTGGGGGCTGCTGCTAGGTTCATATTCAGACCTCCACAAATGTGGTCTAGAGATCAGGGACTTGCGGGCATCTGGCTGATGTTTCACTTGCCCCTAATCATGAAGCTGGTGACTAGGCAGTACAAACACTAATGCCTGCCAGGGTAAGGAGTCACTATACTACTGCAAAATAAATGAAGAAATGAAATCTCCCCCTCGCCCACTCTGCCTTCCAAATCTCATGTATTTGCATTTCATTGATAGAACTTAAATCGATTCCAGAACCTCAATGCCAAAGGAGTCTGGGAAATGTACCTTTTTAATTTGGGAGCAAAAAAATTGGTCCTTTGTGAAGTTTTATTTTTTCCAAATAAAATCCATCATATCTTTTAAAAAAATATATATATATATTTGCTATATTAGCAAAGTGCAGTTTCTGTTGCTAGTAACATAACTGTGATAAGATTTGTTTTCTCCTTCTTGCCCATCAAAATTCAAGCAAAAATAAAGAGCAACTTGTGGAATATATTTTGAATTTTCTAGAAGAGTTGTATTTTCATGTGACTTTTTTTTTTAACCTTCCTCCAGTATGGGAAGTATTGCATCACAGAAAAGGACATAGAAAGGGGTAGATAAGGGTACTGAGTGGCAATCAACAGTGATATTTAGTGATATGACTGTAAAATGGTGGGAATAATAGTAGTGTCAGAACATATCTAACTTCAGGGTGATAATGAGAATCAAGATCAGCACAAAGCTGATTCCCATGAGGTGGAGGTCAGATACACCTCCCCTCTCCAACATTTTTACCAGTACTGTTACCAGCTTTCCCTCTCACAGCACTCTCTACTTCTCTTCTGGGTTTGATAATCCGTTCCAATGGCCACAGAGAACTCGCAGACCATACTTACAGCTAAGTGATTTATTGAGGAAGTCACGAGGTACAACTTGCGGTTAGGATCAACAGGCTACAATACGGGATCAGGATCAGAAAGCATGCAGGCAAAGTCTGGAAATCTCCCCTGAAGAGGAGAGTACATCCCTCCTTTCTTCAATAAAGGAAAGCTCTCTCAGCTCCTCTATGCCTTCCTTGCAAGCAAGCAGGCCCTTCTCTCTCTACTGCACATGCCCCATCTCAGCTGTGCAGGCCTCCTCTTGGCCCCCTTAGGTCAGGCTTCCTCTAGGCCCCCTGAGGACAGGCCTCCTTCTGGCCCCATCAGCACAGGCTCTTCTTGGCTGAGCTATGTGTCACCACCAACTATGCTGCACGCAGGGCCCCTTCTGGGCTTGTTGTCTTCAGTGTTACAGCCCTTGACCTGTGTTACAGCTCTTTTAGGAGGTTCCTTGCCTCATCTCTCTCTGCTACTTTTCTCTTCTTTCTTCCTTCTGCTTCTGACTGCCCACCTCTGTGGGGCTGGCTGCATATATAAGCAGACTCCTTATCAATTTTAAGGCATGCCCCTCCCACCAGGGCCACAAACTGACCAGTCCCCTCTCACTAGGCCACAGATACTTCATTTGCATAATAGGCTATAATCACTTCATTTGTGTAAGTATATTGACCAATACCTGCAAGGTGTATACCAATCATAGGGTAGGCTATATTCCAGGGCCAGACAAAAAGTATCAAACCACAAGTTGTTTACAGCTTACCCAGGAAATAGCAATCAACCTGGACAAAACTAACAAACACTTTGGACTAGAAAACTAGGGTAAAGGTAACTTCTCGTGGTTTAGGGAAAAGTCTCTCAAGCTGTTTTTCCAAAGAACCAAGGCAAAAGGCCACATAAAGAAATTCATTTCGCCAGTGAACCAGCAGAAATTGCATTGGGTGATATGTTTGCATGCGGAAATCAGGCAGTCACTTAAAGCAGAAAAATACCTTGGCAAAGCTTCAGAAGTGGAAATCAATTATTTTTGCCCAGGACCCATTCTCCATTCTTTTGGTAATAGACCAGTTGCTGTCAAGTCAGTTCCAACTCATGATGACCTCATGTGTGTCA
>NW_004443939.1:5868838-5871056 GCF_000243295.1 Trichechus manatus latirostris
GTTCTTCTGGCAGTCCATGGTATGTTCAATATTCTTCACCAACACCATAATTCAAGTAATAGCACACCAGTTTCCTCTTGGATGCCACGTAGGTGGACTACAATCAAAGTCCCATACCCTTCCTTAGCCAAAGTTGTGATTTACCTTGTCTAATATGTCTCTATCTCTCTCTCCCTGTCTTTCTCATTAATTTCTTCTTCTGGTCTTTACTGAAGTTTTATTTTTTCCCAAATAAATTACATCATATCCTTTCATTTTATATATATATATATATTTGCTTATATTAGCAAAGTGCAGTTTCTGTTGCAAGCAACAAAACTGTAAGTGATAAGATTTTTTTTTCTTCTACCTGCTCATCAAAAATCAAGCAAAAATAAAGAACAAGTTGCGGAATATATTCTGGGTTTTTTAGACGAGTTCTACTCTCATGTGACTTTATTCTCTTGAAAATGATTCATTTAATATGTAACTAGTTTGTTTCGCTTATACCTCATAAAACTTTTCCTAGACATGATTTCAAAAGTCTGAAAAGTTCTTTGTTCAGTACATATGCCCCGATTTTGGGTTTTTAAAACATGGTCCCCAGAGCTTTATGTCACTTTGGGCTCACAAATAAATAAGGTATGCAGGAGAGGCCAGGATCACAAATTAGATAAGCTGATGACTGTATTTAGTGCTACACATCTAGGCGGATAAGAGAGAGGTAGAGAAGTATCAGTCTCAAGGAACATTGTTGTTGTTAGTTGCCATCAAGTTGGCTCTAACTCACACAACCTTATGTATAACAGAACAAAATGTTGCCCAGTTCTGTGCCATCTTCATGATTATTGGTATGTTTGAGTCCGTTGCTGTGGCTATTGTGTCAATCTATCTCTATGAGGGTTTCCCTCATTTTTGCTGACCCTCTGCTTTATCAAACATGATGTCCTTTTCTAGCAATTGATCTTTTCTGATGACATGTCCAAAGTAAGTGAGACGAAGTCTCGCCATCTTTGGTTCAAATGTTTTGGTTGTATTTCTTCTAAGACTGATTTATTCAGACCACGGTATATTCAGTATTCTTTGCCAAGACCACAGTCAGAATACATTAATTCTTCTTCTGTCTTCCTTTTTCACTGTCTAGGTTTTGTATGCAAAATCTATTTAAAAAACCATAACTTGGGTCTTTAAATATCTTGCTTTTTAAAACTTCAGAGAGGCCTTTTGCATCAGGTTTACCCAATGTGATATAGTGTTTGATTTCTTGATTGCTACTTTCATGGACGTTGATTGTTGATCCAAGTAGAATGAAATTGTTGACAACTTCAATTTTTTTCCCATGTATTAAGATGTTGTTTATCAGTCCACAAGGGATATTAATAATCATATAAAGATCTGATATTAGCACAAATCTAGAAATGAACTGCAATAGAACAAATTCCTGTCTTCTACACTTCCGGCAATTTCTTTCTAGGGCCTTTTAGAAAGCTGGGAGCCCTGGTGGCACAGTGGTTAAGAGCTATGGTGAGCTATAGCTGTTAACCAAAAGGTCAGCAGTTCAAATCTACCAGCCTCTCCTTGGAAACCCTATGGGGCAGTTCTACTCTGTCGTATAGGGTTGCTATGAGTTGGAATCGACTCGACTCGACAGCAATGTGTTTGGTTTTTTGGTTTTAGAAAGCTTACACCTAGGGCATTTTCTGACCCTTTGATAATAACAAAACAGAACAATATTAACAAAAACTCATATCCATTGATATGTATTCATTACATAACATTTATTTTTCAGAGTAAAGACTTATCAGAAATTGGAATATACAATATAAGATAAGGGCCCTAGAAAAAAAGTCATCAGAAACTCTCCTGTGCCTATTTGATTGTGTGCTAATAGTAGCAGAAGGAGACTATGGGAAAATTTTGAACTAGGGCATTGCCTGATTTGAATGGTGTATGGAACTTACGTGACCAATAAAATACTTAAAAGCCTCCTAGTAAAAGGTTTGCTTCCTCCCATATTCTGTTACGTCACCCTAAGACATTTAAAGAGCCATGACAAGTTAAATGTCGAAATAGGTTCTAGTTTCTATAACAGGCACTGTCAATATAATCAGAAAAAAAAAATGGGTTCCAAACTCCCAAAGTCAAGTTGAAGTCAAGAAGTCAGGACTGGAAGACAAGGTTTGTGAGTTTGATTCAGACTCAGATAGACCTGAGTTCCAATTTTAACTTCAATTGAATT
>NW_004443939.1:5872204-5885205 GCF_000243295.1 Trichechus manatus latirostris
CAAGTGACTTTTGGTCTATATATAGGTTACAAATGAGCACAGTTAAATGTTCTGCAATTCCCATTCTTTGCAATGTTATCCATGATTTGTTATGATCCACAGAGTTGAATGCCTTTGTATAGTCAATATAACACAGGTAAACATCTTTCTAGTATTCTCTGCTTTCAGCCAAGATTCATCTGACATCAGCAGTGATATACCTTATTCCCCATCCTCTTCTGAACCCGCCTTGAATTTCTGGCAGTTCCCTGCTGATGTAGTGCTGCAACCATTTTTGAATTATCTTCATCAAAATTTTACTTAAGTGTAATGTTAATGATATTGCTGATAATTTCTGCATTCTTCTGGATCACCTTTATTTGAAATGGGCACAAATTTTGTGAATCTCTTCCAGTCGGTTGGCCAGGTAACTGTCTTCCAAGTTTCTTAGCATAGACTAGTGGGCGCTTCCAGTGTTGGATCTGTTTGCGGAAACATTTCCATTGGTATTCTGTCAAATCCTGGAGCCTTGTTTTTAGCCAATGCCTTCAGTGCAGCTTGGACTTCTTCCTTCAGTACCATTGGTTCTTAATTACATGCTACCTCCTGAAATGTTTGAACGTCGACCAATTCTTTTTGGTACATTGACTCTGTGTATTCCTTCCATCTTCTTTTGATGCCTCCTGCATCATTCAATATTTTGTCTATAGAGTCCTTCAGTATTGCAACTCGAGGCTTGAATTTTTTTTTCCAGTTTTTCAACTTGAGAAATGCTCTTTTTCTCCCCAGCCCTAGGGAAGTTTCTTCAGTTGTGACTTTTATTTTTATTTCTATTTCAGTTTTTCTAGTTTTTTTTTCTCCATAGTACCAAGGAGATTATATCTGTTCTTATTCTTCTATATCTACTATACACTCTCATTTTCTTCTCTGTTCTTTCTCTCTAGATTTTGTCAGAGCTTCTCAAGTTTTACATTATGTATTAGATTTTCTCTGACATTAATGTTGCTCTTTATTGTTTCCTGATTATCTCTTAATTCTGCTATAAATTTTTAAATTTCCTTGGGACCATCCATACTTTCTCAAGTTCTAAGTTCTTGTTCACTTTTTGTGCCTTTAAATTTTATTCTTATATCTTTTTTTAATGTCACTATGCTTAGTACTTTCCAATTCATTTCAATAGAAGACAAAGCTTCTTGTATCCTATCAAGAACAGCAGTGGGTTTTCAAAATTTTTTCTAGTTTCTAGAGTAATGTTGTTCAAAGGTTTGTTTTTCTTCAGAGTCTGCAGGCTCATGATTTCCTTTCCATGTTCTGCAGTATTTTTTTTTAATTAGGTCTGATATATATATGTATATGTATATATATATATTTCTTTTATTATGCTTTAAATAAGAATTTGTTCAGACTCAGTACAACCCAGCAAGTGAGTCACATAGATCTCCCTTGGGCCTACTCACAGTTCCCTTAGACTTGCAGTCAAAGAGTAAGGTTTCTACTCTTTCCAACTTCCAGTGCCTCTCTGACACTCACCTTGCACCCTGGGGTTCGGTGGTGGTGGGATCTTGTTACTACACTTGTTGAATATCAGATACCCTAAATTGTATAATATGTCATAATCTACACTCTCCTTAGCATATGCAACTACCACTGGTCTCCCTCTCTTTGCCACAGTCCACACTACTTTATTTTCAGACATTATACCTCACCAGATGGAAACATCATAGTCAGGTTTCCCCCTTCCCATCTTTCTCACCCCAACCTTCTGCTCTCTTATTCCTAAAAGCTGAACTCTCTGTATAGGTAAAGAAAAAGGTGCGTGGGTAAGTATACATGTGCATATCCTTGGGGCAGGGAGGGAGGACAAGGCAAGGTGGGGAATAGTACAGAGGCTGCTACAGAAAGCAGTATGTGTTTAATTTTTCAGTTAAGACTTGAAATCTCTAAATCAAGGAGAAGATTATGGTCTTCCACACTACTTATAGGCAGGCAGGGCAAAGCTTGGGGCAGGCAACTCATGGATTTTCCAAAATTCCATTTACTCAGAATTAGTGGAGATGCCTTCTAGATTTTGACACTAGAGTGCCTATTAGTTTTTGTTACTGGTGTAATTTTTGTCTCTTTGTTCATAGGAATTTTAGTCATGGACTGTTAGGCAGAAGACATTTTATACAAAAAAGCTCTATATATGAAAAACCAAACCAAACAAAACACAAACAGAAACCTTAAACACTCAAGATTGTGGGACTACTTTATCCAATCACCCTTGTGATCTTGATGAAAGTGTCCTGTTACTCTATGAGCTTCATACAGACTTAAATCAAAACATATGCCTGTACTCACCTCTCAAGCTTATTTACTATCTTTCTCCACCTTGCAAAATGAATACTTCAGCCATAATGAACCATTTGTAGTTCTTCAAATTTGCTATGCTTTCTTTTGCCTTTTTATCTTGGTACATACACTCTTCCCTCTCTCTCTCCTAGTTAATTTCTTCAAGTCCCATCAAGCTCAGCTGACACACAAGATAGAAGAGAGCTGAAGAGCATTAGCTCTGTTCAGATTGCCGGAATCATGGGCTCAGTCCTAGATAAACTTCTGGATTTGAAGAATTTCATAATTACAGCCATTCCTCCAGAATTCTGTAATCCTGTATTTTAGCTGAGAAGTAGAGAATATACTACAAAGAGGAGACTGTTAGCCTTTAAGGATAAAGAAGATTCAAAGAAGTCCAACTTTTTGGCAATTTACTTAATACCTTTGAACCTCAGTTTGCTCAGCTGTCAAATGGTTATAAAAAAACTAACTCTTGGTGTTTTTGGTGTATAAAATGATAAAACCCACGTAAAGGGACAGGAAAACTAGACAAATGGAAACAGGGAAACTAGGGTGAGAAGAGGGGAGTGTTGACACATTGAGGGGTTCAACTAATGTCACAAAACAATTTGTGTATTAACTATTCAATGAGAAACCAACTTGCTCTGTAAACTTTCACCTAAACCACAATTAAAAAACAAACAAAAAAACACATAATGCATCTAGCCCAGTGCCTGGGATGTATTCGTTGCACATGTATTAATTAAATTAAATCAGTAGTTTATTTTGGTAATGTTATTTTGGTAATGCTGATATGTTTATTGAAATGGACTATCCTCCTGTGCTTTTGCCTTCATGTCCATGTAGCCTAAGTTGTATTCCTCCTATTTTTCTGTTAACTGAGAAGCACAACACTTTCTTGAGACAAAGAGGATAAACTTTCAAGTCCAGACAAAAGAATCCTTTTTCTATTTGCCAGATGAGATAAGAGAACTTAGTTAACTTATCCAAGTTTCCAAAGCCAATGCATTTCAGAGCCAAGGTTTTCCCCTAAGTCTATGTGATTCCAGAGGCCATGCTGCCTTCCCCACAGATGGGGGCTAAAAGGATGGTAGAGGGGTTAACACGGTGAGGGAAAGCCTTGGGCTTCTTTGGATCATACCTACCCTTCAAGCCTCTCCTTTCTGTATCTGTACCCACACCTCTCCTGAGGTTTTGGAGGAGACGGCAGGTGATACTAAGTTCCTTAAATCCGGAACTGTGCTCAGCATTGTTATGGACTGAATTGTGTCCCCTCAAAATATCTGTTGAAATCTTAACCCCATACCTGTTGATGTAATCTGATTTGGAAAAAGTGTTTTCTCTGTTATGTTAATGAGCCCATATCAGTGTAGGGTTATTCCTAAATCTAATGACTTCTGAGTTATAAGAAGCAGCAAAGACACAGGCACAAGCTAGTACAAACTGGGGGAGATAGATCTCCAAGGAAGCAGGAATGCCAGGGTTACAGAAGCTGAGATAAGGATCTTCCTCCAGGGTCAACAGAGAGAGAAGGCCTTTCCCTAGAGCTGGTGTCCAGACTTCTAACCTCCTAAACTGTGAGAAAATAATTTTTCGTTTTTTTAAGCCACCCACTTGTGGTGTTTCTGTTCCGGCAGCACTTGGAAACTAAGATAAGCACCAAGTCCAAGGATGGCGCCAGCCCTGGAACTCAGGCAGTCTGTCCAGAGTCCCTGTGCCTAACCATTATCCTATATTCTTCTCAGCTGAGGTTTGTAGGACTTGCAGGAGAAGTGGTATAGTGTAGTAACTAAGAGTCAAGACCCTGGAGCCAGAGAGCCTGCATTTGAATCCTGGCTCTGCAAGCTACTTACTGGTTTTAGCCTCTCTCCACCTCTGTGCCTCAGTTTCCTCATTTGAGAAATAATAGCAGCTCCCTCATGGGGCAGATGCAAGGATTAAAAAAGCTAACATTTATAAAGCACTTAGAACACTGCCTGGAATATAGTAAGGACTATATAAATATTGGCTAGTAATGGCAATAATTTTATCAACAACGATAGCATTATTATTGCTAGAATCTGCATTCTATGTGAATTATGGGATTCTGGAAGAGAGGACTGTAATTAACAAACTCTTAAAAGCCAGGTTTGGGTTCTAATGCCCAATCAATGGGCAGATCCATACTACATCTCTAATAGCTTGCTGCCTAACTATTTTCCTATTCCCATTAAAAAGTAATTGCTGAATCAAACACCTCATGTTTCCTTTATCTCCTAAAATCCTCTGGTCATCTCTGGGATTAGCAAACCAGTCTTTTTCAACTTAATTGCACTCTCAATGATGGGCCAGATGTGTATGATAAGTCCTACTTATGGCTGTATCAATTGCTCCACTCTATTCAGGAAGCTTCCATAGCAGCTTCATTATTTATCCCCTTCCCCAACACAATTTGGCTTGTGTGCATGTGTGTTAAACTGGGTTTGAAGCATTTAATTTTGCCAACACAATTTTAGAGTATTAGTTTGCCTCCTGTTCTGTCTCTGCCCTCTTTAATTACCATTTATTGCAAAGTCACACAGAAACATTAAATGCTAATTCTGACTTACATGTTCCTGGCCAAGAACAGGGATAATAATTTCCATCCAATACAACCTGAATTCATTTTACATAAGGGTGATTCAGAGTAGAGGTTTGAAATCATAATCAAGTCTTTCTCAAAATCACCTCACCCTGGCAGTCATTCACTAACGTCTCTGCTAATTGGTAGGAAAATGGCAAAAAAAAACCCACAAAAAACAAAACCCTCACCTCAGTGTTAAAAAATAAATAAATAAAATATAAAAAAAACAACTTTGCAACAGCGTTCACAAAATTGCTCCTCTCATCAAGCTCTTGCAACTGACAGTTTAAGAAGGGAACACAACTCATTTTATTTGGTTAGATGGGGCTAATCCCATATCACCATAATCCCTCCTAATGTTTTATTGATTCTAAAGGACATTTAATCAGGAAGCAGCTCAGCACTAGAATCCTGCTAATTAGCAAGCAGCTACATTCCAAATGGATTCCCAACTGAACAGCAGATTAATGGACAATATGTACTAAAATAATGATTTGTGCATTCAGCTTCTAAAATGTGTGCCTAAATTGCATCTTTAATCTCTTAAGGATATAGGTTTGTATACAAAGCCCTTAGCAAAATGGGTTTAATTCTAAAGAAGAAGATTTAGCCAATAGCTATTTAAGGATGAAACAGGTTTACCTCTTATAAGTGCAATTCTTCACTGGCTTTCATGGTTTTGATGTCCTTGAACATCCAAAGGTCAAAGATAGGTGAATATAGAAATCGGTGTGCTTCTCTGATTAGCACATAAAACAGTGGGCAATTGAGAATATTGATATGATAATATTTAGCCTAACTTCATCTACTCCTGATTCACTCTTATCCTCATATCCCTGACTCCTGGAATCTTAGTTCTAGACACCAACTTTTAATCAACAAATATCTAATGAACCTCGACTATGTTCCCTTTCGATGGGTACCTCTTTGGGACTCTCAATTTTGGCTTCTAGGTTTTCTATTCAGGTCTTAGCTTACTTTTCTGCTTTTGTTACTAATTTTCTTCACTTTTCCCACCCCCAGGTTTTAGAGAAGGGAAATCCTATGTCCAATCCTGGTCTGGTAAAAATTCACTGACTAGGCTCAACCCTCTAGCTTCATTTATTCATCAATTGGCCCTCCTCATAATCCTTATTCTCCTTTATTTTCTTCTGTTACTCTTCTCACCATGTGGTATGGCATATATTTTAGTTTATTTGTTGTCTTTTTTCCTCACTAGAATACAAGCTCCATGGGGAAAGGGCTTTGCTTTATTTATGTCTAATAATCTCAGTGCCTAGAATAGTGCTTAAATAAGCACTCAATAAATATTTGCTAAATGAATGAATAAATGAATTCATCAAATATTTATCATATACCCACCATGTGCCAAGTACTGGGCAATTCTGGCGGAATATAATGTTACGAATAAAGTCATGGTTCTTGTCAGCATGAAGTCACTAGATATTAAACTAACAAATCACACAAATAAATATATAATTATAAATAGCGGGAAGTTGCTAGAAAAGAAAATGGCTGGGTTCTATGAGAGAGCACAGCACATGGAACCTGATTTTGATGAGGTGTTTAGGTAAGGCCTCCTTCAGTTCTGCCATGAGGTAGGGATTGGGCAGAATTAAGATATCTGCATCCCTGAGAGTATTTTGATACTCAATTCCTCCCCTAATTCAGTTCAATTCCATAAATATTTACTGAGCATCTATGTTGTTTTTATCTTTATTCAGTTCAAAGTATTTTAAAATTTCCCTTGTGATTTTCCTTTGATCATAGGTTATTTAGAAGTATGTTGTTTAGTTTCCAAATATTTGAAGATTTCCAAGATTCTTCTGTTATTGATTTCTAATTTAATTCTATTGTAGCGAGATAATATACTTTGATTTCAATCTTTTAAAATTTACTGAGACTTGTTTTATGGCTCAGAATTTGGTTTAACTTTTTAAATATTCTATTCATTTAAAAATAATCTGTATTCTACTGTGGTTGGGTAGAGTGTTCTATAATTGTCACTTAGGTTAATTTCGTTGATAGTGTAGTTCAAATCTTCTATATTTCTCCTGATTTTCTATTTGTTATATTAATTACAGATAGCCCATTGCCACTGAGTCAAATTCTGAGTCATAGTGACCCTACAGGACAGAGTTGAACTGTCCCATAGGGTTTCCAAGGAATGGCTGGTGGATTCGAACCACCAATCTTTTGGTTAGAAGCTGAACACTTAACCACTGCACCACCAGGGCTCCATTTCAGATAGAAGTGTTAAATTCTCAACTATAATTGTAAAGTTGTCTATTTCACCTTTCAGTTCTGTTTTTGCTTCATGTATTTTGAATCTCAGTTATTAATGGCCTGAACACTTAGGACTGTGATGTCCTCTTAATGAACTAACTTTCTGGCACTATCCCTTGCTTTGGAATATACTTTAACTGATATTAATGTAATCTATCCAGCTTTTGTTTTTTTTTCATTAGGGTTAGCATGGTATACCTTTTTCCATCCTTTTACTTTTAGCCTGTTTATGTCTTTATATTTAAAATAGGTTTACTGTAGTAGACAGCATTTAATTGGGCCTTTTTTTTTTTTTTAAGGAAATCTAATAATCTCTGCCTTTTAGTTGGTGTATTTGGACCATTTATACTTAATGTAATTATTGATAAGGTTGGATATAAATCTAACATTTTGGTGTTTATTTTCTATTGTCTCATCTGTTATTTTTTTCCATTTCCATTAGTTTTCAAATAAAATTATACTTCTTCACTAATCGTGCAAGAACCTTATCACAGTATATTTTCATTTTCCCCTCCTAGACTTTGTGCTATTGTTGTCAAACACTGCACCTTTACTTACAGGCTGGTGTGAGATATGATAATTGTTTGCATGTGTGTGTGTTTATTTCCCTGGATTTGGGTAGTTTACTAAAAAAAATGTATATTAGACAGTACTAACATGAAGGCTTGAGGGCAACTCTTTGCAGATTTCCAGAGACATCTTTCTGCTACTGTGAATACTAGCTTCTTTGGTCTCCCTGAACTCCAACTTCTATCTCGTTAACTCAGGAAGACTGCTGAGCTCTGTTCTGATTCCTCCTCATTGTGTAATACGTTGGGAAAATTGTAGCACCCACTTCATTTGTTTTCCTTCTCTCAGGATCACTGTTATGTGGTGTCTGCTGTCCAATGTCTAAAAAATGTTGTTTAATATATTTTGTCCTTTTTTTTCTTTTGTTAGTTTAAAGTGTGTGGGTAAATCTAGTTGCTGATAGTCCATAATGGCTGGAAGTGGAAGTTTCTTGCCTTGTTTCTCTATGGCCATGAAAACCCTTTGGCCTTAAGATAATCAAACATTATATTACTCCATCTTCAAGAGATGGTATAGACTGCTTCACCGATCAAACTTCTGTTAGTACTCTAAAATCAGAGTTCTATGTTTGGTACCTTAATAGACTATGTGAACAAAAATTCAACTTACTTTATTTCATTTTGGTAACCCAAATCTTGATGGTTAAGCAATGTTTCCAGAAGGCTCAAGGTCAGATACAGCCCATGCTTCCCACATATAGCTCTGACCTGCAAATAAGAAAGGATTTGAAATTGCACAAGAATGCAATTTTTGACCATCCCTTCCATAATTAGAATCTATATGATTTAGACAAGGAATTGATATCCAGGAGTGCATTCTACCATTAGGATATTGTTTAGGGCAAGAATGTCCAACAGAATTATCATGAGCAATAAGAAATTTTTATTTAATTAACAGAGATACAGATCATTACTCAGAAGCCACTGATATTTGAAATACTGATCTTACATCTTTATCAGCCATGAGACGGGTGGTCAAGGAAAAGGGATTATCTACAATCCATTATATAGGTAAATTAAAAAGTATTTTTGTATCATTTACTTTGATGAACAAAATAAGCCTGTGGTTTTAGCAGGGCTAATATTACTATCTTTATTTTATTTGGAGGAAACTAAGACTTAGAGAGATTAAGTGACTTCCTCAATGTCACATAGCGCATAAATGATGTGGAGTATTCTAGAAATCAGATGTTCAATAAATATTTGCTGGATGAATGAATAAAATGTCATTGCAGTTTTCCAAGTGCTTAACATTTTTCTGAGTCTGGCTAACACGCCAGTTCATTTCTCAGATTGTTGGGTTGGTGATACTTAGATTCAAATATGTTGAACTTTTAGGGCTATGATAGCATGTGTTGTACGTTTAGCATAGTGGTTAAATGTATAGACTTTGGTATCAAACAAAACTTATTTTGAACACCAGTCTGCTGTTTGTGATCTGTGTGATCTTGGGACATTACTAAATGTTCCTCTGCCAAATTACCCAGCTACTAAATGAGAATGGTACTCTCTATTACCTAGTATTTTGTGAAGATTACATTGCAAAGTAATACTTAGAATAGTGCCCAGCTCTTTGTAGGCATTCGATTAATGTTTGTTGAAATGATGTAAAAAAGTAAGGTGACAGAGAGAGAGACAGAGAGACAAATAGACAGAGAGAGAGAAAAGAACAATAAAAAAAGTGCCTAATTCTAATTCAATGTTTGGACTTATTAAATAGTAACTACTATCATAATTTTGAGAGGAAGTTTAATATAGTGACATAAGTGCTTGGCTGCTAACTGAAAGTTTGGCGGTTTGAAGTCTGGAAAAAGATGTCACAGTCTGCTTTTGAAAAGATTACAGCCTCGAAAACCCTATGGGGCAGTTCTACTCTGTCCTATAGGGTCACTATGGGTTGGAATCAACTCGATGGTAATTAGTATAGTGACTAGATGGTCATCTTTGTTTATCTTTGTGGTAGGAAAGACAACTAATCTGGGTTGGAATCCTGTGTATGTTACCTACTAGGTGTTGAGGAGTAATGTCAGGGAGCTAAAAGAGAGAGAGAAAAAAAAAAAGATTGATTCTGAACCCGATGGATGAGTAAGTGTTTGCCAGAAGAATAAGGGATTGGGAGAATTGCAGATGGAGAAAAATACACATGCAAATAATGGATGAGAAACAGCATGTTGCTTATTAGAAACTGCATGTATTTTGACATTATCAACTCTACTATAGTTTTAATATACCCATCAGTCTGAATGGCCATTATGTGTTTTTTTGTTGAGCTTCTTTACAAGACAGTGGCTTACTGAGGGCTAGGATTGTGTTTCATTCATTTTCTTAACACCATTACATAGCTAAGTGCTGAAATATAAAGGATCAATAATTGTTGAATAAATGAATCCATGGGTGAATGAGGAGGTGGATGAATAAATGAGTTGGAATTACTGAAGAGTAGCGTGTACGTATATGAAAGGAGAGTGGCAAAAAATTAAGTGAGAAAGATAGATATTGGTCACATTACATCATTTTACTCTGTAAATAATAATTGAATTGTCCTCAAGTTTAGAACATATTGATATATTTTTAAACAACAGTATTAAGAGGTTGTTCTAAAAACAACTTATTTCCCCTGGCAACATTGTATTTTTCTCTAGGCTAAAATGAACAGCAGATTAGAAACAGAACATCAGGGTTCCTAGAAACAGATTGATTGATAGCTGCTAAGAAATGACTGCTGACAGCTGTAGAGGATGCAGTAGAAACATACAAGAAAAGTCTAGCAATTTAGTATTATTCAGGATTATTATTAAAATCTTTTAAACATGAATATTCATAATGATGACCCTTAGTCAAAAAAGAAAAAAATTATGTGTAGTTCCTTCTGTCTAATAAAGAAATGAGTTTTTAAAATCAAAAGTAAATGATATTTGTTACTGAAAAAATGGTATGTGAAGTAAATTCTTGTTGTTGTTGTTAGGTGTCATTGAGCTGGATCCGACTCATAGGAACCCTATGCACAACAGAACGAAACCTGGTGGTGCAATGGTTAAGCACTTGGCTGCTAACTGAAAGGTCGGTTGTTTGTAACCCACCAGCAGCTCTGTGAAAGATGTGGCAATCGGCTTCTATAAAGATTACAGCCTTGGAAACCCTATGGGGCAGTTCTACTACGTCCTATAGAGTTGTTATGAGTTGAAATCACCTGGATGGCAATGAGAAGTAAATACTTAATTTCCCCAAAATGCTCCTTGAAAGAATGGTGCACAGACACTCTCAACTTCCTCTCTTCCCATTTTTGTCTCCATATGCATTTTACCACAGCACTCTACTTAAACCTTAAACTGTCTTTACCAAGTGTTATGGATGAAATTGCATCCCCTCCAAAATCCTAAGCCCTCTACTAGCAAATGTGATCTTGTTGAGATATAAGGTTGTTGTTTGAAGATGTAATCAGTTAAGGAGGTCATATGGAGTAAGATGGATCCTATTCCCTTCTGAATGGTGTCTTATAAAACGGTAGAACAGACATGGAGAGAGGGTCACACAGGAAGAAATGCTATGTGAAGATGCACCTAAAAGCCAAGGAACACCCAGAAATACCTGGGGCTACCAGAAGCTGGAAGAGACAAGGGAAGACCTTCCCATAGAGCAGAGAAAGTGTGGTCCTGCTGACTCCCTGAATTTGGACTCCTAGTCTCCAGAACTGAGAGACAATAAATCTTTGTTCTTCAAAGCCACTCAGTTTGTGGTATTTTGTTATGACAACCCTAGGAAACTAAGACACCAAGTCACTAATAACCTCCATGACTTTAAATTTAATGAACACCTTTCAGTTCTAATTATAAATGGTCTCTTTGCAGCACGGGACATGGCTAATCATGCCATCCTTTTCCAAATTCTCATCTCCTTTGGCTTTCATGACCACACTTCCATGTCTCCTTTGATTATTTTCAGTCTCTTTGTGGGCCTTTGTCTACACACTCCTTAACGATTAGCATCAAACTTCTTCCCTTCTTACTTTACATTCTGTTCTTGGGCAATCCTATCCACTCCCATGACTTCAATTACATATTGAAGACTCTCAAGTCATTATTTCACTTGAATCTGCCTACTGAGATCAACGTGTTCAAAGCTAAACTCATTGACCCTTCCTCTACCCATCCAAACTACTCCTCTCTGTTTCCTATCTCAGGGAACTGCACTACCATCTACGTAGTTGGCCAAAGTCAGAATCTTGGGAGTTATTTTTGAGTCGTCCGAATTCAGGGCCTGTATTTAGTCACAAAGACCTCCCTTCCTACTTTCTAATTGCTCATCATTTGTTGCTTGGATTACTGGAGTATCTTTCTAAAGGATCTCTCTGCCTCCAGTTTTGCCTGCCTCTAACCAAATCTCCAAATTCTATTAGAATGTTCTTTTTAATTTCAACTTTGATCACATCATTCACTTATTTTATATCCTTCAGTGATCCCTTTTGTCCTTCATGATAAAGTTGAACTCCTTAGCAAGACTCCTATAAACTGGCTCCTACTTTCCACTCTAGCATAAACTTTAGCAACATCCCTGCCCCCTTCACACACACACTGGCCATAATGAATGACTATACCAAAACCCATTGCCGTTGAGTTGATTCTGACTCATAGCAACCCTTTAGGACAGAGTAGAACTGCCCCATATGGTTTCTGAGGCTGTAATCTTTATGGGAGCAGACTGCCACACCTTTCTTCCACAGAGTGGTTGATCATTTTGAAGTGCCGACCTTTCGGTTAGCAGCCTAGTGCTTAACCACGGCACCACCGGAGCTCCTTAATGAATGAGTATAGTTCCTTGAATTTTCCATACTTTCTCTCTCCTTTTAATGCCACATCACATTGCTCCTTTTACCCAGAACTTCTTTCCCATCTCTTTCCCTCCACTCCTTCTACCCATTCTTTACCTACATTTGCCTGTCTGCTATGATTCAGTATTTGCATCATCGCCTCTGAAGAGCCTTCATGCTAGACTAGGTTGTTGTTTCTTCTCTGTATTCAAGGCTACCGCCATCACTGCATTTGCTACACAGTATTATGCTGACATGCTTAAAATGTCACCTTTCCTTTGAGCTCCTGCAGAATGCAGGAACTGAAATCGTAATAGTCTTGGAGTGCCCAGAACACATCGAGTGATTATTATGTCAAATGTAAAAACAGACTAAACATGCCATATTGATCAGAAAGATGGCTGTTGTATTGGAGGAGGGAAAT
>NW_004443939.1:5885707-5893700 GCF_000243295.1 Trichechus manatus latirostris
GTAAAGCAGAAACAGGATGAAATCAAGAGGTGAAGACTATGGACTATGTATGAAAGGGCTAAACTGAGCCTGCATGATTGGAAACTTCTTAAGATCTACAGATCTATTGAATCTAGACCTGACTTTGGTAATGGCCAGAGTAGTTAATAAAGTAAATATATGTGGCTCCATTTTGCCACAGCAGCCCTGCCAGAAGATATCACTGTGCCAAACACATGCTAGAGGGAACAGGATGAACGCTTATCCACAGGATGAATGATGACAGATATCTGATATGTTTCTATACTGTTCTTTGTGTATGGTCAAAATTCCATTGAGTTTAATGACAAGGCTCATAAACTATCCTTTAAGGCTGCATTTATTTTTCTGGAAAGGTACAAATGATTTGCAAACCCTCTGAAATGGTGACTATTTGGATGTACATCCTCCCCTCCCCCACAGTGGGAGAAGGTACATACATTTCATGAGAAATTCAAAGAGAAATTCAACCATCTCAAAGAGATTAAGAACTCTGGTCAAAAGGAAGAACCCTTCCAGTTCACATGTGGCTTTTCCCCAGTCCACTCTGAAGTCCTGTGCCCAGCGGCAAAGAAGTTGGGGCGTGACTGCTGCTGCTTCTCTATCCAATGTCCCTTGGGCCTCAATTTGCCTCACGTTCTGAGGGATCAGAATTCTATTTTACATGCCTCCCAGAACTGTAATATACTTTGAGTGAGTTCCAGATGTCTTAAGAGATGCCAGATGGCTTACAAAAAGCAAACCAGCTTCAAGGAAAATGTGTCCCATTTCTTTGGATATGAACTACAAAGTTAAGCTTTCAGGGCCAGCCGTGAGGGGAAGAACCTTCAAGGGCTGCTCAGATAGTGTTGGTGTGGCCATTATTTGACTCTGGGAAAGGTCTTCTTTCCTTAGGCTGTTTTGAAGTAAGAATCTCACCAAATACTGTTTTATTTTTGTTTTGTTTTTTTAAATAAGGAGAGGAAAGTAATAATTACTAGGTGCCTTATATATCAGACATTGTGCTGAGTGCTTTCACATAATTATCTCATTTAATCCCCACAACAGCTATAGGAGGTAGACATTTGGAACCCAGTTTTTCCAGATGAAAAAATCTGAGACTCAATGAGTTTAAGAGAAAGTATTTTAATATTCAAGTCATTTATATAGCATTCTACAAGTATCATTTGAGAACATTCAGAAATAGTGTTATGTGGTTTCCAATCTAAGAAAGAATTGCTGCTTCTTGGTCTGTTTCTACCCATCTTCTCAGGACCAGAGTAAAAACCACTTATGAGAAGCGGAATTTCCTGTAGTGTTTTATCTGTCTTTCTAGTTAAACATGAACACACACATTAACATGAGCTATGGCTTTGCACAGTGATCTTATAAACAAAAGCATTGAGAAAGCTGCTTTTGCCCCAGAATAAGAGACCACTTTCAGCATATCCTTCCCTTGCTTCCTTAGTAACACATCACTTGTTCTTCTAAATTCTCTGATATCAACTCCAATTCTTGTCTACGTAGATAAAGGCATTGTCTAATTTTTCCTACAGAATATATATATATATTTAATTTTGTAATTTCCATTTCTTTTTACTCCTCCAGAATTCTAACTCTTTTATACTGGACTGAATTGAATCTTCCAGGTATCTTCTACATAAATGGAGTTCCAATTCTGGCCCTCAATCTCCACTACTTTTCTGTGCTTGGAATTCTGCCTCTGTCATTTAGTAGCTGTTGCCCTTGGGTGATTCGATTTGATACTTCTGAAAATCAGGTTTTTTTGTTCATTTTTTAAATGGGGATAATAATACCTACATATATTTTGTAAGTATTAAGTCTGTAAGAATTAAAAGAAATAAGTAAAGTATTTAGCACAGTACTTGACACATTGGAAGAACCCAATAAAGGGAGATGGTGGCGAAGTAGTGTTAATGGAGTTGTGGTCATAGTGGTAATTATTATTTCACCTATATCTGAAGTAGCCTCATGATTGGGGTGTGTTGGCTAAAGAAGACACATGAATTAATATGGTTCTGGATCCCCTTCTATGAAACACATCTGCACTGACCATTAATGCTCCGAACAACATGCTACTCTCTATCAGCAATAAATTCATCGATCCCTAAAATGGTCTTCTTAACGAATGGGGCATTACATGCTGACCTCACTGGAAGCTTGGAGAGGGCGTGAGAAATGAACATTTGGCCTTGGAAAAAAAATTTTTTTTCCAATTGTGAAATATTATTTGGGTACTGTCATATTCTCTACTGTTAGCATAAAATATAGTTGAATGTAAATGATTCCTGGATCAATTCTGCACATTCCACAATTCCTTTTTTACTTTGTTTTACTTCTTGAGAGCACCAAACAATTGTATAATGTAATCCACAGGCAGAATACAAATCATAACTGTGTTTTACTGTGGGCTCAATGCTCTGGAGTAGCTTTTTAGAGATGAACAAATATGAAATTTAATTTTAGTTACCTTGGGTGGAGGAAGGCACCCCGAGAATGAGTGATCTTCTTTTCGAAAACTTAAGTTGAGGTGGTCTGTGTTGAGTTTGCCATTGGCTGCTCTTAGTGCCATCTTCAAAATCTCTGTTAGGCTCTTGTTCACTTCTGACTGTGAATCAGGGTCTTGGGGTGAAGTGCTGGTTGGATAGGGGAGAAAGGCTATGAAAAGACAATTCACACAAAGCAGCTATGCATCTTCATATCATGTCCTTCACCCCTGTACACACCTTGTGACCTGAGAACTCACCTAATAAAGTCTTCTACATCTCTGTAACCTGGTCAAGAGACTGTATTTGGAGATTTCATAGACTAACTCAGAGCTGCTCCATTTTAGTGAGCTCTACAGTCTCTTCAGGAGGCACTAACCAATTTATCCAAGACAGATCAAAACTGATAATCCATCTTTCTAGTCTTCTTTTCTTGTTCTTCAGGTTCAGAGAAAAATTAGAGGTGATCGTAGTAGTTTACTTTATCTGCTTGATCTTATTTTTCTTAAGCCCAGATCCCAGATAATTCCTCATGGCAAATCAAATTTCCAAACAACATCCATTGCCATGAAGCAAAGCAGATCCTGTCAGACCTCTGTAACCAGGGAACCTATATTGGTGGAAGTCCTGAAACAGTTGAGCTGCCTGCTCTTTATATCTAGAAAACCCAAAAGTGTTTTGGGAGTAATTATTTACTTACCATCTGGCATGCCAATAAACATAATTATCAAGATTCTTTATATCATGAGATGTACTTTAAATAACAGGTGAAAAATAACAGGGTGGTAAGTGTTGTAATCATTTATTTTACCAACTAACTTGAGATGTTTACTCACTCAACACTCAAATGTATTTGTCCCACTGAAATGTCTTCTCTGTGAAGCTTTTTCTGATTTCTGCTGTCTCAATTTAAATTCCACCTCCCCAGAGGGCCTTCTGTGACATCCCCCAATCTCCATATATCTAAATCAGCTTCCTTTCTGTGGTGTGCTGGTAAATCTTTAACAACTGGCTCTACTAGCAAAAACCCTAATTTGTAGCATTACCAATTTTTGTGGTGAAAATACTCCCGCTATGGTCGATTTCAAGCTATCAACATGACATTGCTGAATGACAAGCAGGCTCCAGGACAGCACTGCTTGATGTACTCTTTCATAGTACTTCGTTCTCTTCCTTAATAAGTCTCTATCAATTGCAATTGCATATTTATTTCCTTAGTTATTGTTTAAAGTTTGACTTTCCTAATAGACTGCTCCATGAAATACAGGTCATGTCTGTTTTGTGCCTTATGGTTTCCCAGGGATCATGCGTGGTACCTGGAATTGATTATTTTTAGACTGTATAAATTTTCCTGGTGACCCTATGTGTGTCAGAGCAGAACTGTGCTCCACAGAGTTTTCAATGGCTGCTTTTTTGGGAGTAGATCTGCAGGCTTTTGTTCTGAGGCATCTCTGGGTGGATTCGAACCTCCAATCTTTTGGTTAGCAGCCGAGTGCATTAACTGTTTGCACAACCCAGGGACTCCACTGGTGGTATGTACCATACTAATGTAAGATATAGTAAGGGAAACATATGTTGCCATGAGTTGGGGCTGACTCGATGGTGACTGGTTATTACTTTTCCTAAAGGTCATATTGTATGTTCTTTTTACTTTGTGACTTTTACTCTAGCTTTGGCCAAAAATTACACTATTCTAAACTACTTAATAACACATAATGTTTTCCAAAAGTTTGGTACAGGAGGGGAGTAGTGGGTATTTGTCTTTGTTTTGGTCACCCAGATTCTGCACCCTGTTTTCTTTTGCTGAGGGAATTCCCCAGCTCTGGACAGGGGCTTAATGAAGGTATGGCAGGTATGGCATGTGTGCTGGGTGCAGCTTGAGGAGGTGTGCTAATAGCAGTTTCTATTGGCCATTGCAGTTTCCATCGCCAGCTGTGAGAGACCATTCAGCAATTTAAAAGTAATTGCCAGAGGTGCTATTTTCTGTAGATAGGCCCCTGCTCATGGGGCAGAGTCTACTTCCCATTCTAGCAGAGGAAAATGCTAGCTATTTGCTTTACTAGCCTCTCTTTCCTGCTAAGGCACATGACCCAGTCCCTGCCAGTGGGATGTCTCCGTCCCAGATTTGAATCAGAAGCTTTCCCTCTTCTTTTCTTGCAACACCAGTTCCTGGGGGTAGGAATCCATCAGCCTTTGGCCCCCGGCTCAGTACGCTGAGTACTGAAAGGGCAGGTGTTGTGTGGAACCCATTTACTGCAGCTGGTGGGGTTTCTTAGAAGGCCTGCAGCAAGAGTTTATTTCATCTGGTCCAACTTAGACGATGAGAGTTGTTGCCACCCCTGCTGCCACTGGCAATGCTGGAACATTTTTAAACATCACAGAGCAGCCCCATTAAAGGCTCTACCTGAAAGAACTGAGGGAGGGCATTTTCCTGAGCAGCGCATTAATTAACAAAGAGTCTGAATTAATTACAGACCATCAGCCCTGCACTTCCGCAAACTCACAGTTTGGTTTGTATAAAGCAATACCATCTCTGATGAGCTCAAAATGATCTCATTATGCACCTTTTTTTTGGTTATTAAGGAGCAGATATCCAGATGTCCCTGTAAATGAAGTGATGCAAGTTCTATTAGATCACTGGAGTGCTGATTAAATTCAACAAATATTTATCGTGCATCTCCCATTTGCCAGGAACTATTCTAGAACTATGTTAGACACAGAGTTGGCCAAGACAGACACTGCTCTCAACCTTAAATGTCAAATAAGTAATTGCAAGTGCAATGACAGTTTTGAAAGGGGGAAAAAAAACCCCCAAAATTATGGGACTATATCACAAAGGCATTTAACCTAGTTGAGGGGTCAGAAAGGGCCTCCTGTCCTGGACTCATAAGACCAATATGTGCCCATGAGTGGCCGTGTGCTTTAGTGCATATTCTATCACCTCTCAGGGCCACAATTTCTCTATTTGTATTATATGAAAGCTGGTTGCTGATTATGAAAGATTTCTAGGGTTTATGGCTCTCGGTTTATGGTTCTAGGGTTTATGGCTCTCGACAATTGTTTCCACAGTGATATTTGACCAGCATACCCACATGGCAGTATCGTTTTCTTTGGACTATGAGCCCTGGAGGGAGAAACCGGGCCTTGCCAACCTCTGAATTTATTGCGTGCAAAATAAACTGTGCCTGGCAAACAGCTGGTATTCAATGAATGTTTGTTGAATGAAGTATCACAATCAAAACAGGTACATTGTAGAAGAGACTCAAGTCCAACATTTGGCTCAGGGACATTTTTACAGGAAATCCTGGCTATTTCCTAGAGTGAAGCAATTAACACCAGTACCGTGTGACATTACTATTTGTACTTGAAAAGCTTTTTCTGAAAGGACAGTTTAAAAATAATAACAGTTATATAGTACTTACTACATCCTAGATACTGTTTTTAAGATCTTTGCATTTATTAACACATTTACTGTTACAAACAAATCTATAAAGTGAAGTCTGTTATTATGCCCATTTTACAGTTGGAGAATGGACACACAGAGAGGTTAAGTAACATGCCCAATGTCACACAGCCACTAAGTGGCAGAGATAGAAGTTGAGCCCAGGCATCTGACAAGGAGGCTATGTTCCTAACCACTGTACTTTGTCACTTCTCTCAGCAAATAATATCATGCTTTACTCTGCTTCATCTCTAATGATATCCCTCACATCCTATTTTTACTTGTAGTCATTATGTGAAGAGAGAATTGTTTCCTGTACAGCAAACCTTTCTTTGTTAGTGCTTGTAACCCAGGAGTTCACTGACTCAAAATCTATCTCTGCAAACATACTTTATAGATGGGCTCTGCACCAGCACACCATCATGTCTTATTTTATAATGAAGCTTTCAATTTTCACACTACAACCTCATAAAAACACACATGATTGATGGAACAACCAGAACGGAAATAATGAGAATGTTCAAGCATAGTGAAGAATGTAACCAATGTTACTGAACAATTTGTGTAGAAATTGTTGAATGGGAACCTAAATTGCTGTGTAAACCTTCACCGAAAACACAATAGTATTAAAACACAAACACACACACAGGCTTGGTGTTAAGAAACATATGCAATCACTGCAAATAACTTTCTATGCAGGTCTGCATGTGAGAGAGAGAAAACTAAAAGCATAAATCAAGTCTTGGTGAAGAGCAAAGTGACTCTGTATTGGTATTGGGCAAGGTTTTATAGCAAATGGCCTCCAAGATCCCTAACAGCCTCAGAAGTCTAGGAACAACATGCCACCCTAAAGGGGGAAAAATACCTTTCGTTCCGACTGGTAGGACTCTGGATTTTCCTCAGGTCACTGTCCTCAACTATTCTGCTTGGCTGTGGGTCCTTTGAAGCTGCAGCTTTTAAAAAACAAAGTAGCTTTTCATAATTTACCTGAAAATTAATACAAAACAGAACATCCTCATTTAACTTACAGGCAAGGGAAAGAAATCTACTGAGGTAAAATGGATTTGGAATATTTTTAACATTAAAAGTTTTAAAACCACTTAAAAATATAATATGGTCATTATGAGTGCTATTTACTAAATACTCATATTATTATTCCTTCTGGACAAATGGTAGGATTGTACTTCCTGGTCATCTTGTAGTTAGGTCCATGTGACGAGTTCTGGCCAATGACTTGTGAGCAGAAGTTGTGTGTGCCTCTTCTGGGCTGATGTGAGACCCTCCAGAGCTCTCTTTTTTCCCCTCTGCCATCATGACTAAAAATATTCCAGAGTGGCTGCTTTATCTTAGCTCCTGGGCCCTGGAGCTAAGACAATGACAGAGCTGAGAAGGGCCCACAGATGACTTATTATGGAAATGTAATGTAAGTGAAAAATAAATTTTTGCTGTTTTAAGCCATTGAGACTTTAGGGTTGTTACTACATCATAATTTAGTCTTTATCATCTATCTATCCATCAAACATATTATTATATATAGTGTATTTATTTTACATGGTATATATCTATATATTATGTGGAGTTCCTGAGTGGCACAAAGGGTTAAAGTGTTATGCTATTAACTAAAAGGTTGATGGTTTGAATTCACCCAGAGGCACCTCAGCAGAAAGGCCTGGTGATCTACTTCTGAAAAACCCCGTTGCCGTCGAGTCGATTCTGACTTATAGCTGAAAACCCAATGAAGCACAGATCTACTCTGCCACACATGCAGGCACCACGAGTTAGAATTGACTCAACAGCAAATGGGGTGTGTGTGTGTGTGTGTATGTGTATGTGTATTATCTATCACATGTATAGTCTAGCTATCAAAATAATGGAGCCCTTGTTGCCTAGTGGTTAAAGCAATCGAATGCTAACTTAAAGGTCAGAGGTTTGAAACCACCAATGGCTCCGAGGGAGAAAGATCTGACAGTCTACTTTGATAGAGATTTATGGCCATGGAAACCCTATGAGGTCACTATGAGTCAGAATCGACCTGATGGCAGTGGGT
>NW_004443939.1:5894265-5895262 GCF_000243295.1 Trichechus manatus latirostris
AAAAAACCAAACCCACTGCTGCCAAGTCCATTCTGAAGCATAGCAACCCTATAGGACAGAGAAGAATTGCCCCATAGGATTTCCAAGGAGCGACTGGTGGATTTGAACATATATATCATATATATTAGATACATTAGATATATTCAGCACATACATTCATATTATGTGGAAACAAAGCCTTGTTACGTTAGGTGAAAAATCCTAGACCTTTTTTCTATGTAGGAAACGATCAAAGAAATATCATCCATTTCTGTTGCTTGGCTGGATTACATCCTGGGGACTCTGGTGGGCAGACAATTCCAGGGTAATGGAAGGGGCTGCAGTGGGTGAGTGAAGCTAGATAGAGTCCCTTATATAAATTATGCTTCAGGCCAGGCAGCTTGATGGAACTGATGGTTGATACAGATTGTACCAATAAGTTGACATTATATTGCTAGATGAAACATTCTGTTACGGCAGGGTAGAGAACTAACTTTTGAGTACCTACTAAATGCTAGGCACAGGAAGAGGTCATTTGCATGTGTCAAATTACTAAATCCTGAGAATACCCCTGTAAGTCATCAAAGAATTTAGGTAGCAAGCCTGGTATCGGGGAGCTAACGGTGGATTTAGGAATAAAGCCCAGGCCTTCATTTTTGAGGACTGTGCTCTTTGTCTATTGTCTTGCTATCGACACATGCCCACTAATGATTTGCCCACTGCCATTCCTTCTTCCTGCTTCACAATATGTTCCTCTAGCTTCCTGAACTTGGTTACATTTGGACCATGCTTTACTTTCGCCCCCAAGTGTGAGCTCTAGGAAGTGCAGTGCCTAGAGAACTCTGGCTTTGTTGTTGGGGGGCCTGTGTCTCAGTCCTGGGTCTGCCATTAATTCCTAGGTGCCCTAAGCAAGTTCCTTGACCCCTCTGGGCCTCAGTTTCCTAACTGGTAAAATGGTGGTGGTGAATTATATTTCGAAAATACTTCCCACCTTTGACTCTAGGAAATTTTCATGACA
>NW_004443939.1:5896398-5902271 GCF_000243295.1 Trichechus manatus latirostris
CCATTAAAAACCCTATGGAACATAGTTCTACTCTGACACACATGGGGTCTCCATGAATTGGAGCCAACTCTATGGCAAGTGGACTGATATACTCTGTTAGAAGTCTGTTAAATTATCTGTGTTTTTAAAAATAACTTTTATGATTGTGTGAGAATTTGGAAAAACAGGTCTTAGAGAAGAATTAGCCTGGGTATTTAGGGCTGGAGGTGGAGGAGGTAGAACAAGAATGGTGCCCAGATCCTTGCTGAGGTAACGGGGAGCAAGGTGGTCCTTCCTGTGTGTAGGAAGCCTTGAAAAAAGGAAGGTGAGATGTTCAGGTGAGGTATATGGAGTCTGCCTGTGGGCTCCTCAGGGAAAGCTTCCTGGAAAGTCAGCTGGATGGATGAGTCTAGTCACGAGAGGAATTTGTTGTCTATCAGTCCATCCTCAGACTGTCACATCATTCTCTCCACATCAAAATATACAGTCAACAAATAATACCCCTTCACTTACAAGAGAAACAACACAATAATTCTTAGTATACACACCTCAGGTTGGTCAGAGCCGCCCCTCGCCATCTGTTCCAAGGACCAGACTCTAAGCCTTCTCCTGGGTAGGCCGTGGATGTAGGATAGGGACTGGTCTCCAGTTGGTACAGAGCTGCAGTAGACATTTGCCTGATTGGCAGTGATAAAGAGACCAAGACAAATTAGAGTAAGGAGCAGAAAGGAGATAGAAGGGAGAATACGAGTGAGCCAACCAATTTCCTAAAACACATTCTCAGTTCTATATAAAACTCAGTCCACTTAACGTGGCCTTTGAGTCCCCAAAGAAGAAAGCGTCTTTCAAAACTAATTTCAGTATTATGCGATTAACATGTTTGGCAAAAAAAACAAAACAAAACAAACAAAAAACATTAACAGTTAGATACTGTTTAATTTGTACAACAAAGAAGTTATCTGTGACCAAAAAAAAAAAAAAAGATGTTTAAAGGCAAATATAGGGTTCTTATTACAAATAAGGGCAACCTTAAAACTGTTGGCATTGAGCCAATTGCAACTCATATCAACCTATAGGACAGAGTAGAACTGCCCCATAGGTTTCCCAAGGAGCAGCTGATAGATTTGAACTGCTGACCTTTTGGTTAGCAGCCAATCTCTTAACCACCACGCCACCAGGGTTCCAAGGCTGATTTAATTAGCAGGTTTAGGGAGGGAAACAAAGGCAATTGTGAGCCTCGTCAAAAATGGAATAAAAGAGATTAAAATGCCAGAATATTACATCCCAAGAGCAATGTTATTACAGGTTATAAGAGAATGAGAGAGCACTGGTGGTGCAGTGGTTAAAGCACTTGGCTGCTAACGGAAAGGTTGGTAGTTTAAAACTACCAGAGACTCCGCGGGAGACAGATGTGGCAGTCTGCTTCCTTAAACATTTATAACCTTAGAAACTCTACAGAGTAGTTCTACTCTGTCCTATAGGGCCACTATGAGTTGGAATCAATTTAATGGCAGTGAGTTTGATTTTTTTTTCTTAAGAGAATGAATGATGGAACAAGGATCAACGATAAAAAATCCCATTCTCTCTTGCTCTGACTGTGGTCATTTTTAATATCAGGTAACTGAAAGGAGACATCATCAGAAGGACTCACTGAAAATTGTCTACAGCCAATTGATAGTCATGTTGAATAATCCGTCAGTATGGATAGCAACTACAGATGCTTTATAATCATGAAACATTTTAAAGAAAAATCAAGGGGCCCTCTAGAGTAGGCAGGGAGTGGCAGGAATGACCAAGGATTGTAGGATGGGCATAAGAATGGTTACTTATTGGCCACATACTCTGCATGAGGCACCAGATAGGGCTTTGCTCACGTCATTTAATTGAATCCTTAGAAGAACCCCACGAGGTAGGGAATATTAGCACATTTTTATACCTGGAAAACTAAAGTTTACAGAAGTTAAGTAACTTTATTCTTTTATTTAACACATACTTATGGTTTGCCTGATCTGGGCCAGACACTGTGCTATGTCATACAGTGAACCAAACAGACCTGGCCCCTGCTGTCACAGAGCTTGCTGATAATAGGAGCACAACAAGTTAACGTGACCATACAATATGGGGTAGGGGGTGGGAAGATAAGGGCCGCTATCAGAACAGCTTATGAGACCACCTAACCTGAACTTGGTGGTGGGGAAGGCCTGCTGGAAGAGGTGACATGTAAATCTAGACTTGAAAGATGAGTTATGTTTAGATTTGATAGGCTAAGGAGTGGGGAGGAAGAAGGAAAAAAGAAGAAAGAAGATTGAAGAGCTGGATTTAGAAAATCCCAAATGTGTGTGCATATAAGAGAGAGATGGATGGTTTCAGAAGATTAAAATTAGCTTATACTTTAAGTGGTGGGAAGAGCAAAAAAATAATGCTAGAGAGGGAGGCAGGAAAAGATGGTGAATGGCCTTGTAATCCTTGTTATTGTCTCTGCTTTATCCTGAGGGCAATGGGGAGCCATTGAAATGTTTTCTGCAGAGTATTGACTGTATCAGTGTTATGCACTGAATTGTGTCTCCCCCAAACTCTTGCCCCCCAAAAAAGATGTTGAGTCCTAATCCCTGTACCTGTGAATGTGACCCTGTTTGGAAATAGGGATTTTCTTTTGTTAACGTGGTCATAACGGGAGGGTGGGTCTTAAACCTAATCTGTTTTGAGTGGTGCATTATAAAAAGGGAAAACAGACACCGAGAGTCACGCACACAAAGAAAGACACCACATGAGGATCCATCTACAAGCCAAGGAATGCCAAGAAAGGCTCGGGTCTGCCAGAAACTGAAAGTGACAAGGAATGTTCTTCTACAACGGACAGAGGGAGCATAGACCTGCTGACATCCTGAATTTGGACTCCTAGCCTCCAAAACTGTAAGACAATAAATTCCTGTTCTTTAAAGCCACCCACTGGTGGTATTTTTGCTACAGCAGTGCTAGGTTAACTAAGACAATTGGACTAGTCCAAAATTTACTTCCTATAATTTGTGCAGACAAGAGTCAAGCTTTGCTCTTTACTATTCCCCTAGGATGAGAGAGATACAACATTTTGACCACAGAGCAATTGCACTCTGAAAAATATTTGCTTAGGTGTTTTAGACATTCTTCTGACATATTGTTATCAGAACAATATATTTCTTGGCAAGTTATTTGCAATATAAAATATTGCCATTTTCAGTCATATATAAACAATTTTCTGCCTCTGAGAATTGATACACTTCTAGATTATGGTGTTCTAAAGAAGCACTCATCAATACTTCATTATTACAATAGAGTCAATTTGTTCTTTGGCCCACTTTAATTTAAACACCAAAAGTTATTGAATTCCTTTATCCTCAGCACTACATATAGAAGTGAACAAGGCAAGTATGATTCCTGCCCTCATAGATCTTTTTGCCTTGACATCACATTCTAAGGAATGGGGGAAAATACAGTATGTTGTCTTCCTAGGAATGCTGTGAAGAATGTATTTAAAATATTTTAAAAATTCTAAAAGTATACTATATATTTGTTATTTTTGTGTGTCTCCTTCCTATAAAATATGAACTCCATATGGGCCATGACTCTGTCTTGTGTACTGCTGACTCACAGCATGGAGAACACAGATGAATCTGCTGAGTGAATAAAGAAACTGAGAGTTACAGATGTTGATGATGTCTTGTGCAGGCCAAGTGCATGTTGGGCTTTAAATTTCTCCCTTTGCTGATAAAAATCATCATTGGCTGTTGCTTTTCAACAGCAAAGAGTGTCCCCAAAATGTCAAGAAGATATAATGCATAAATATTGCTTAAGAATCACTCTATGACCCCATGAGTTTCCAGAATATCTACAGTCTCTGATACTACAGGCTTCTCTAATTTGCTTTACTTTTGAATCACAAAATACTGCTTGGAGAAGACACAATATCCTGAAATGACTTCAGTCAATGCAAGTTTTGTGATGTTTACCTAAAAGAACTGGTACAAATGAAGCATAGAAATTTAACACAGATTTAGTAACTCTTCTTGGGGTGTTGAAATTTGCAAGTGTTGGAAGTGTAAACAAGTTTTTAAAGATTGCTTATAAATAAAATGACTTTAAGTGGGAATCATTAATACTCTTGTACAAGACAAGTGCACACAACAAATTCTCTTACTATGCACTGGATAGCTGAGGATTGGAAGAAAATTTCCAGAGACAGCGAAAAAAAAAAAAAATACAAATTGGAAAGCTCTTGTTTCTCCAACAACTTAGACCAAGGTCTTAATGTGTTCTAGAAAGTGTTAAATGGCTCAAAAAGGAGCTCTGGTGATAATGAAGAAAACAATGAGAAAGATGAATGTGAAAAGTTTGAATAGGATTTTCTAAGAAATGTAGAATTAGAAAAAGTTAATATTTCCAAATTGATTTTATGCGTAATATGTGATTTACGTCTTAAATTAATATAAATATTATAAGTAATCATTTGAATATTTTATTTACATTTGTAAAAACTTATATTTTAACTTTTTATTATGTCAAACTTCAAATATAGGCACTGGTAGAGAGAACAGTATAATGAAACTCCATATACTCATTGCCCAACTTCAGCAATTATCAACGGACAGTCTTGTTTTATCTATACCCACACCTGCATACTCCCCACCAGAAATGAAGTGGAATCCAGGTAGCTTATTATTTCTGCATGTATCTGTAAAACAGTGTTCTCAAAACGTGGTCCTTGGGCCAAATGCCTCAGCATTACCTGGCAACTTGTTAGGAATGCAAATTGTTGAGACCCACTGCAGATCTACTAAATAAGGGAGTTGGGCTCAGAAGTCTAAGTTTTAATAAATGCTCCAGTATTTCTGATGCATGTTAAAGTTGAGAACCACTGGCCTAAGGATAAGGATTCTTTTTAAATATAACTCAATAACATCACACTAAAAAAATTTTTATTACTAACAGTAATTCCTTAATATCATCAAATATACAGTCAGTGTTCAAATTCCCTCAAATATCTGATAAATCTTATTTTTATAGTAGTTTATTCAAAACAGAAACCAAATAAGATCCATATATTGCAACTGGTGGTATTTCTTGTCTTTTTAAATTTTTAGTTCTTCCTTTCTTTCCTTTCTTCCCTTTTCCTCTCTTCTTTTCTCTTTTCTCTCTCTCTTTTTTTTTTTTTTGTTGTTGTTGCAATTTTTTACTTGCAATGTGTTTAATGAAGAAGCTATGTCTTCTGCACCATAGAGTTTCCCACAGTCTGGATTTGGCTGATTTCATCCCATGATGTTTAGCATTTCCCTCTTTCCCTTATATTACCTGTAAAATGGTAGATAGATCAAGAGTCTTGATCATCATCAAGTTCAATTTTTTTTTTTTAGCAAGATTATTTGATAGGTTCCCCCATGGAAGCAATTTTCTTTGGTTATCTTTCTTTATATGATGTTAGCAGGCACTGATACTCATTACTTAAGTCTATTATTCATTAATGCTTTGAAAAATGACAATATTCTTATTCTGTCATTACTTCTTCATTTATTGATAGGAATACTTCTATAAAAATAAACTTTCCCTCATCAACTAGTTACCTAAGATACAGTTTGCATAGGAAAGGCAGACTGAATAAATGCTTGATTCTTTTTTATTTACTGTATTCAAAATAATGAGTTTGTAGTTCGTTTCCTAGCATTCTTCAGAGGTGAGCAATGAAGTTTTTTGTTTCTTTGTTTTTAATCACTATGAACTCATGGATATATTAGATATTTCAACATATTGCAATTATTGTTTTTTTTTTTTAATATTTTATTGTACTTCAGGTGAAGGCTTACAGAACAGATAGTTTCTCATGTAACAGTAACACACATGCTGTTTTATGACATTGCTTAACA
>NW_004443939.1:5910455-5922096 GCF_000243295.1 Trichechus manatus latirostris
GTTTGGTGTTCGGCTGAGTTCTTTATCTCTTCATTTGATGTTCTAGGGTTTCAGGATTGTTGATTCTCTGTTTGGCTTAGTTTTTCGGAACTTTGTTGTGGAGGGACGGCGTGGTGCTTCTGCCTAGACCGCCATCTTGCCGGACGCAACTATTGTTCTTATTGATGCCCAAGTTGTTCCATCTTTGGCTAGTGGGAGTGTTAGATCCTCAGTGGTTTTTTTTTTTTTTTTTAATAGGTCTTAGGAGGTCTTTGATATCTTCGTTGCTTTTGGTATAAGTAGATGTTTGAGGTCAAACCTGGAATCAGCCTTCAGAATTTATGAATTAGAACGCAGGCACTAGGGTGCTCATTACTATGGGTTTGTCATTTGTTTCCAAGTTTTTTTCAGTGGACAGACTAGGAAATACATTATTTATAAAGCGTTCATGCTGATATTTCCAATTTAAATGTAGGACATTAGGGGTTTTATATAATCTCATCAGTATTATGTCTATATCTCGTTTCTCCCACTCCCCAAATCCAAAGTCAAAACAACCTACAGAATAACAATATCAACATAATGGTTACTGAAAACATTTAAAATATTTTTTTAAAAAAGTATATAATATATCCCATTAGGGACATACAGTGAAGTCATCATGTCTTAAAGTCATTTAAAGTTGTTCCACTCTGTTGGTTTTACTGTCAATTGATACATAGTTAGGTTCATGTTGTTCCAGTGATCCCTGCCTCCTAGTATTCTTACTCTAGTGTGGTCCCCTCCCACATTTAATTAGGGTTAGTCTAGGTGACCACTAGATTATTATTATAAGTGAGGGTATGCCACTTCTGAGATTAGGTTATAAAAGAAATTGTGGTTTCTGTTTTGGTTGTGCATACATAAGGTCTCCGAGAGTCAGAGTTGACTTAACAGCAGGTATTATATATCTATCTATCATTCTCTATCTTTCTATCTATCCATACGTAGTGATATTCTTCATTTCTTTTTATAGTTTCACAGTGCTTCACTGTGTGGATGTACCTTAGTTTATTGAACCAGTTCCTTTTTGGTAGGCATTTAGGTTGTTTCCTTTCTTTTGATATTGTAAGTAATATCACACTGAATGACTTCCACATAAATATTTTTACATTTGTCCAGTGTATCTCTGGGTTAGATTTCCAAAAGTGAGAATTTCATATCAAAAACTAAATATGCATGGAATTTTATTATTGCTAAATTTCCTTCCGAAATAGTTGATTATTTTTAAATTTCCTTAGCAATGTAGGAGAGTATCTGTTTCCCTATAGACTTACAACAAAATATGTTGTCAGTTTTCTGAAATTTTTTCCAATCTAATGCATGAGAAATTGTATTGTAGATTAGTGTTTATTTACATTCTTCTTATTAAGAACAAGGTTACATCTTCTGATAAATTTAAGGGACATTTACATTTCTTTTTCTGCTTTCAGAGGTGGCGGTCTGGTTCTATAAAGATTATAGACTTGGGGCAGTTCTGCTCTGTCCAGTAGGGTCACTATGAGTTGGAATCTACTCGAAGGCAACGGGTTTTTGGGTGGATACTCAACCTCTGATATTGTTCCTAAGGGAGGAGCAACTTTGGATATTTCCACAGTCACCCTGGGATGACAGTGGCTATGGTAGGACTCCCTTCTCTGTTTTCTTGACCACACTCAGCTGTTAAACTCCACTAACTGCCAGCTGATTGCTCCATTGTTTGCGATAATACCCTATGGCATAAATTGCTCTATAAACTCAGGTCAGTGCTGGAGTCTTGTTCTTGTCAAAGAAGGGCTCCTCTCAGCTTTCTTATTCCCTGGTTTTCTCCTCTTCTCCCAATTGCCTTTCACCACAACCTCCACTATTTTTGAGAGTTTTTAGGCTTGAAGTCAGTTCTTTTGGGAGGAGATTAGGAACTATCTATTGTATTGCCTGCTTCTCTCCCTAGGCAAAATATCTGGGCCAGAGCTCTAGAGATGGGGATGGGGACAATGGCAAGCTTCTTTCTGAGTGACATCCCTGCCACTCCAGGAGCTGAGCACTGAGTGAGGGGCAGGGTGGAGGGCAGCAGTTTAGGGTCCTCTTGGCTTGCCTCACCTAGCACTGAACCCAACGCCTCCCTAGCCAGTGCAATAAAGATCAGGGCCCCAGTATTCTCAGCATGCTGCACTCAAAGAGAGACTCCATTCCATGAATGGGGGCAGCAGGCTATGCAGAAAAAGTGAGAGCCCACCTCTCAACTGCATCCTAAGGGGATTTAGCCTCAGCATCAGTTAGCAGGGGGCAGGATGAGAAAAGCTGACATCCTGCTTCTGTGTTCTTGGCTGCAGTAGTCTGGAGTGGAGTCTCCACCTCACTGAGCTGGGAGCCGGGAGGGAGGGAGCAGACTTGGTTCAAATACCACAAACTCTCATCTTTCTTACAGAATTTTCATAGATGTTCTTGAATAGTTTTTTCTTCATTTATTGTTCACCCATAGGACCATTTTCAGAGCTCTAATTTTTTTTTTCTTATAGTTATCACCAGTTTCACTGGGGAGCTCCTCATGTTGTTAGGCCAGAAATCAATCTCCAGAAGAGAACATTTTTAACGCTTTGGTGACCCAATTATTTTCTGTTTTGAAATTTTTGTTGATACCTGATACCATGTGTTTTCATTAATGGAAGGATGCTAAATCATTGAGTATGTCTGAATTTTTGGTAGGTAGTATGGATTTTTTTTTCTTGCCTTCTCCCACAAGCCTACCCTAAGTGTTTAGAGGTACATGTGAAGTAACCACTGATTATACCCAAGAGTCCCCACTGGGGTCTACTGGTACATAAGTGTAACAAATAAAAATGTTTAAAATTTCTATTTTTCCTACAAAAAATTCAGACACCTTATATAATACCCTGTAAAAACAGTAATTTCAGCACATGCCCATTTCTTCAGTTTCAAACAGTCACAAAGCGCCCTGCCTTTTGGCAGTCTGCACTGTCAATGGTACAGTAGCTTCCCAATAAAAGCCAGAGGTTGAAGAAGTTCATGGTCACTGTATGTACTGCCGGGCATGAAAGGGTTAAGAGACAGGAAAGAGGTGGAATTTACAGGACTCAGGGATTGATTGGATATCAGAGTTTGGGAGAGAAAGGTTTCCTTCTGATGCAACTGGTGGAGTCATTCTGTGAGATACAGACCACAGGAAGTAGAGCAAAATCAAAGGTTCTGCTTTGAACATGTTGAATCTGAATTGCCAATGCACATCAAGTGGAATTGTCTTTGACATCTGTCTATTCATCTATAAAATCGGGATAACATTGTGCGCCTCCACCTCACAGGGCTACTGTGGAGAACAAGATAAAGCACGCTAAAGGCCTTTGAAAAGAACACACCCTGTCAATCAGCTGTGATAGTGATTCAAATTAAAGCACTAACACGTTCATTTTCATACTGCCAGATGCAAAAAGCACACTCTAATTTTATTTTTGAAAATGTGCTACTGAGTTTGTTGCTAGTCACACATTCTTTTTTTATTTTCTGAGAGAAGGCAGAGCTGATGGTACTGGGAAACTATGTAAACAATATATGTATTTTCAAAAACCTACCCTTAAGGAGTGTATGTGAGAGGCAAAAAGATTTTAGGTCTGGCACTCAGAAAAGCCAGTCTTTTTTTGTGGGACCATGGACAAATCATTTAAGCTCTTTAGGCATCGCATTCTTCATCTGTGAAATCAAAGTTTGTACTTGTTGATTTCTAAGATCTCTTACTGTTCTCACATAATGAAATGATTGATTCTCTTAACATTTGCAGCTTTACTTACCTTCTACTAATGATGCTCTTCAAACTTAATCTGTAATTTGGAAAAGAGTTTCACATGCACCATCCTTACCCCGATTAGCTCAATCTTTAACAGCAATCTCCTTTTTGGAACAAGTTCAGCCAGTCCAGATTGCCTGTTACGTCCCAGGCAGGAAAGGTTATTTTCATCTATGTACGAGGGATAAGGATCTAGAAGGAGCGCTGATTCCTTTCTTCTTTAACTGCAGCAGGATTCCATTTACCACTTAGTCAAGGTGGTAATGAGAGTCTCTGTACCAGGCAACTGTGGCTGCCATCTGGCAGGCAGGCACCATACACCCAGCAGACAGAACCAATTAGTCGGTCCCCACACCTCCCACGAGGCCTTCCTGTGTTTGGTGGCTGGGTGTTATTCTCACTGAGCCTCACATAAGAAACCCTGTTGAGTTCTGGGATGGGAGGGGCAAATCATCTCCCCCTGGAGCCACAGAACTAGCACAGAAGCCAGCTCTGTCAAGGAAGTCCAAGAACACGTTATCCACTGAACATGCGTTGTAATGAGTGGAACAAACACACTATCTATTGTAACAATGGCAGAGTCCATGGCAGGAATGGGCTGCTTGATGTGGTTGAAGGAGTGTGAAGAAACAGATTTCTATTTATAAGAGAAAAACTGCAAATAAGGGATTTGTTAAAAGAAACATGTTGTAGCCAAATAAAGGAATGGGTACAGTTTGGTGATTTAGGACCTAGATTCTGGGCTTAAATTATAGCTCTACCACTTCTCAACCTTATGACCTGGGCAAGGCATTTGATCTCTCTGTTTCTCAGTTCCTTCATCCATGAAGGGAAGATAATAAGAGTTCCTACCTCATTGGGTGCTTGGGAGTAGTTTATTAATTAATATATGTAAAGTGCTTAGAACAATGCCTGGCACATAGTAAACGCTATTTAAGTGTAAGTTCTGAGTGTTACTCTCATAGAGTCACTAAAGATGATGTTTAGGGTAACTTTTCTAATGCCAAGAGAGGATTCTTGATGTGAAGTGAATTGAGCAGGAATACAAAAGGTATATACATAGTGATTTTCATTCTGTATGGCTATGCATGAAAAAAAGAAGGGAAGAAAATGTACCACTATGTTAACAGTAGTTTTTTTGGTGGAGCTTTATTGTTTTCTTATTTATATTCTCCCTCATTTTATATGTATATTAGTTTATAATTAGAAAGGTCAATAGATACATAAGAAGAAAAAAAAAAAAAGAAGAAAGAAAACCTGGGTAAGCATCTTACCCCCATTCTTTTCAGCCACTTCAAATTTAATCATCTATAAAGTGGTCATAGAAACACCAATGGTCCCTACCTCACAGGGTTTATTCGAAGGAGCAAATGATGATACTTATTTGAAAGCGATTAGTCAATAATAAAATGTTTTATAACCATAATATTATTACCAAGGTCTTCCTTGAGGAGCAACAACAACAAAATTATATTATAGTCATGCATCACTTAACATCCATGATACATTCTGAGAAATAGGATGTTATGTGGTTAGGATGTTGTGTGAACATTGTATTATATACTGCTGCTGCCTATGAGTCAAAGCATATGCTGTTATAAGGTAAAATTTTTATTGGTAAGTAGGGAAAGTTCACATTAAAATAATGATAGAAAGTACAATACAGTACATACATAAGCCAGTAACAGGCATTTATTATGGCTATCAAGACATATGTATTATAGGTTATACATGCACTCTACCATTACACACCTGGCAGCATAATCTCTTTGTATACAAGAAACATGAGATACGCGTGTTGTGTGCAGGAAGCTGTTGTGTTTGCTATGTCCGGTTATGTCCGCTATGTCCTATTCTCTGATCAGGATTCCTCAACTCTGTTATAACCCTATGGGACCACGGACATATATGTGGTCGAACCTAGCCTGAATGGATGTCATGTGGCGCATGACTGTAATGTCAGGGTCACAATTAAGGAAAAACTCGGAGTCTTTAGAAGTTCGTAATAGATTATTTCACTTCTGCTGGATAATTATCTCCTGTTCCAATCAGGCTCTAAAATCAAGGATTCATTATGGGAAGCCAAAACAACAGCATAGGCTGTGCCACTAACATATTTGGAAAGTCTCTTTTATTTCTGGACCTCAGGGTTCAATTAGACCTTGCAGAGTATAGTCTGAGATCCATTGCCGGGTTGCTAACTGCTCCAAAATTGTGATCCTTTCCACAGTTCTTATGGGCAAAAGATCACAAACCTACAGGCTTTCATTTTCTTATATGACTAAAAGACTAGTTAGTACCTCAGTGATTTAGTAAGGGCTGCTAAAATCATAAACTAAAAATAGTTATGTTAGAGTTTACTGCAGACTCTAATTCAGTATTCTGCTAAAATATCTCGCTGTCACTTAATGCTTGGCAAAACTGAAAAACTCCTACTGTATGTATCCATTTAACTGCAATTTCAGCAATTTTTGGAAATGGTCCTTTGTTATCAATGAATCGGTAGTTTTGTCTTGATTTGGATCTAGTTTTCAACTACTGATATTCTTGCTTTTTAATTACAAATTTAAAATAATTTAGATTAATCACTATCAAATTATCTTGTGGATTATTTGGTTGATTCTTAATGAATGAATGATATATATTTCTATCAAGAGAGTTTATGGCCATAATTTTCTAATACCTAGACATTGTTGCATTAGATTTTGAAAATGAATGATCTCTTCCTGTAATGTTAAAGAGACAAAGCCCCTAAACCCACTCCAAATTTGCATGTACAGTGACACCTCATTGTATCACTGAGTTATTTTTCTATAGTGAGGTAGCACAGGTAGAATGAATTGATCAACTGAATTGGTGGTCAACAAAGATGCAATATACAAAATGACCTCAAAATTCATTTTCAGATTGGAAACCAAGTGATTATAATTTCTACTTCATGCAGAATATAATTCATTACCATTTGTAAAAGTGTGTATTTGTGTGAGCCTATGTTTCCATCCTAATTGAATTTTCCTAGCAAATTACCAAGAAAAGCTTCAGTATTTCTTATTACTCACTTTGCCATCCAGAAATCTGCTATTGCATGCTCTTGTTATGATGGGTTTTTGGTTGTTCTCTGGGTCCTTGCGGTCTTCCACATCATCTGGGTTACAATTGACTCGCTGAGCTCTGGGTTTAATGGGAGCCGGGGGTTCTCTGCTCATCTGCCTTGCATTACCAGTCACTGATTTCTGAAGCGCTGTTTGAGTTTCACTGAAGTTTTCATTCTCCTTGCTGTGAAGAAACAGTTTTGCACTTTGTTACTCACAGGGCAGACTATGCTTGTACTGGGCTGGTCCAAGAAAAGGAAGGTGTTAGTCTGGAGGTGTCAGCAGCAGCAACTCAGCATGGTGGAATGTAGAAGTAAATGTTGGTTATTTGTCTGTGGATCATTTGCCATGGAGAGGCCACGTTATTACCTTCTCAGGCTTTATCTTTTCCTTTCCCTCTTCCTCATACTCATAAAGACAATCTATTCATCTGCTCCAAAGCCTTTACTGGGCAGCATCAAAAATAAACTCTAACAGTTACCACATTTCTTAATAACAACCCTAACAAGTATTTTCAAATATATATATATATATATATATTTTCTTTTTCAACTAAAAAGGAAGAAAGTTGAAGCAAGATGCCGGCCCCAGTTTTGTTCTCTCCTTAACTGCCTCATCTTCAGATTTGCTCCTCTTAGCAATCCTCCATTTAGGTTTAGTATTAAACAAAGAAAAAGAAAAAGAAAATCTTCCATAGGAATGATTCAAAGAAATGCAAATAGGAAAGAAAATTCTAAAAATTTTTCAAGCTTGCTTAATAACTAAAGACTTGCAAATCAAGGCAATAACTTCTTTGAAAAAAAAACTCAAGTGCTGGGAGTCATATCAATAGATATAATTTATAGTAGGTGACCTGACAAGACATATTAAGAGTCAGGAAACTGTTCAAATTATTTGATTTATTAAATGAATTCATGAGAATGAAACTCTAAATATTTAGTAATAGGTAGATTGATTGGATATCTCATTTTAAGTCCACATGATGGGATGTTATGGAGCCATTAAGAATAATTTTAATGACACAATAAAATGTCAAGTCATAAAAATAAGTGAAAAATATGATTACCTCAACTACGTAAAATTGATGTATGTAATGTTTGTGTTTATGTGTGATGTTGTTGTTAGATGCCATCGAGTCGGCTCTGACTCATAGTGACCCTATGTACAACAGAATGAAACACTGCTCAGTCCTGCACCATCCTCATAATCGTTGCTATGTTTGAGCCCATTGTTGCAGCCACTGTGTCAATCTATCTCGTTGAGGGTCTTCTTCTTTTTCCGCTGAGAGAAGGTATGGTCAATAATATCAAATGCTGCAGAGAAAGGTAAGTTCTGAAAAGTGTCCATTGGATTTAGCCATTAGAAATCTCGGTAAGGGGAGTTTCAATGAGGTAATGGAGGTAGACACTAGACTGATGCTGGCTGAGAAAAGAGGGGGGACAAGAAACTGAAGAGGAAATTTAAAGACCTCTGTGAAGAAGTTTGGATGCAAGAAGAGAGAGAAAGATGAACTGACTGGGGTGGAAAGTGGAGTTTCAGGTAAGGCTTAATTATTATTATGCTTGAAGATGTGAGAGACTTTAACACATTTCAATGGTGAAGAGCCAGCTGAGCTGGAGAAAAGGACAGGATTTACGTGATGAAATAAGATGAACCTTGACAAAGTGAGATGGGATGTCATTGAGAGTGCAGCTGCAGAAATGAAGCCGTAGGGAAGGGTCATAGGGAGATACGTGAGGATAGAGGCAAGTTTGTATGTCTGGTGAAAGGAGTTTGATCAAGTTGCTGACAGCTTGAAATTTCTCTGATATACAAGGTATGGTTACCTGTTGGGGCTCATGAGGCAAGTGATGGGGTAGGAAGTCTGAATTAAGGGTGATGTCTTGAAATGGCTTCTGTGAAGAATGGAAGAGAGAAATGACCAGAAAAATAAGAAGGGTTGGCTGAGCACAACTGAGTGGCCACTTAAGGTTGGAGATAACGAATTTTTGTGGCATCAGTCTGAGAGCGTGCATGCTCTCCTTTAGGAGTGCCCGTGGCCCTGATGGAGATGCAAAGAAAGCAGAGAGTGGCCTTTATCCAGAACTAGAGCTTTGTCAGACAGGTGTACTCAATGACAATAGAACAAGATGAGAGTATTACAATGAGAGTGTATATTTAACAAATAGTTCCTGCAAAGAGAAGCAAAAAAACCAAAACTTGTTGCTGTCGAGTCCATTCCAACTCATAGTGTCCCTATAGGACAGAGTAAAACTGCTCAATACAGTTTCCAAGGAGTGCCTGGAGGATTTGAACTGCTGACGTTTTTTGGTTAGCAGCCGTAGCACTTAACCTCTACGCCACCGAGGTTTCCAAAGAGAAAAGAGATAAAATATATGGTCCCTGAAATCAAGACACTTAAATTTCATTTGGCTGTCTGAAATAACACAAATAATAGTTATAATTTTCTGATATAAACTTGCTTCTAGAAGTCAGGATACTGGTTATCTTTGGTGGGGTAGAGTCAGAAAGGAGAATGAGGGGACTTCTGGGGGTTCTGGTGCTATTCTGTTTCTTGCTGTGGCTGTTGCATGGATGTATCACATTTGTGAAAATTCAGTGAGCTGCACACTTATGATATGTGTACTTTTATGTATATATAGATATATTTCTATAAGGTGTTAGAGACTGATAGAAAATTTACACAATACAAAACATACATAGCTACCATATAAATAAATGCCAAACAGATATTACAGAGAACCAGTGCTATTTGAAGTTCATGTGAAAGAGAAATAACTGTAAGGGTTACAAAAATGATAGCATTATTGAGCATTTAACTACGTGACAGCCACACTATAAACCATTCACATACATTAGTTTATTTACTTCTCAGACCAATCCTATAAGCAGGTGCTCGTAATCTCATTTTAGGATGAGAAAACTAAGGCTCAGCAAGTTTATGTGATTTGTCCAAATGTATAGATTTCTAGTAGTGGAGCCAGGATTTAAACATAAGTCTAACTTGATTGCAGAAACTCGGATCCTAATCACTCATCCTACTGCACATACAGTTGGGAGGATCCATGGAATTTGGAATTATATGAAGAGCAGAAAAGTACAGGAGAAGGCAAGGGAAGCAGAAAACGTAGGCTTTGAAGGCAAAAATGGTCATGGGGCAGAGAGTTAACTTTTTCTGGAGGAAGGCAAACGGACGATATTATCTTTACTTAAAAAAAACCAGTTGCCTGATGATTGCACACATGATTAATGTAACTGACAGCACTAAATTGTACACATGAAAAATACTGAATTGGCAAACATCGCGTGATATATATTTTCACAATTGAAAACAAACAAACAAAAAAAACAGTTGTTGTTGAGTTGATTCTTATGGCGACCTCATGTGTGTCAGAGTAGAACTGTACTCCATATGGTTTCCGGTGGCTAATTTTTCTCTGAAGTAGATTTCCAGACCTTTCTTCCAAGGTGCTTCTGGATGGACTCAAACTTCCAGCCTTTTCGTTAGCAGCCAAGCATGTGAACCAATTGCAATACCCAGGGACTCCTTTAATCACCTTCAAAATCCTTTAGCGGAGGTGGATAATGGTGATGGTTGTACAACACGATGAACACAATTAATGTTATTGAATTATACATGTGAAGAATGTTAAGATGGCAAATGTTATGTTACATCTACATTTACCACAATTAAAAAAAAAATCCTTTCATGGGCAGTCTCAAGACAGAATTGCCTAAGAAATGTGAAATGTATCTGCCTGTCTGTTAAACAGCCCCAGTAGATGTAAAACCAAAAATAACCTGTTAAATCTGTTCAGAGTAAAAGCAGCTAAAAAAAAAAATACATAGCACTTTAAAAATTATCATGAAAATGACTACCCAGCTGAGAAACGGCATGTGTCTGTCGTTAGCACAAACAATTCGTCAACACACATTGGTTGTTATGTTGTTCACAAACTCACAGTTCTTTCTTCGATGCTTGTGTGCTACCTACCTACATTACTGAGAATAGAAATCTGCCATTTCAAAAGAATGAAAAAAACGCTATCTTGGAAGCAAGACACAGCTAGGGCCCGCATATGTACTTCTGACCTCAGCTGCTGCACCCAGGGATGCCGTGAAGAGTTTAGTGTCATCCAGGAACCAGAGCAATTAGAGAGGATTACGGTGCTGCTGGATGATAAATACATGCGGAGAAAACTGTCCAATGGTTCCTTCTCTCACACTGGGCTATTCCTGCAAACCAGCCTTTTAGTGCCACCCTGTATTAGGGCTCAGAGTCTCAGGGTTAGAGAGAAAACATTGTGAGGGGCATCTAGTAGCTTCCTCTGCCCAAAGCAATATAGGACTCCCTCACCGGCCCCGCCTCCCATGCAACTCAGACTCACCAGATCTCACATTTGATTTGGATTACACCCCTGCTGAGAACATAAAATCTCAAACGGAGGACCCAGGGGGCTCAGCTAAAAGGTCACCAGATGCCATCTTAAAGGTCTGCCAGCCTTGGCAGCGACTCAATGCTACCAATTGCCAACTGTGCACCATCTAACAGGCCCCAAGCCCTCTGAAGGATACAGTCCAGAGTATGCCAAAGCAGTGAATGGGGATCTAATTTCAGTAAATGAAAGTATGTTCTTATTTGGAAGTAGTAAGAGAGAATCCATACAACCAGACTTTTCTTTTTCAAAGAGACGACAGCATAATAAAACATAAAATGAAATTGGGGAGTGGGGTTTGGCTGAAAATCTCACCA
>NW_004443939.1:5923287-5924500 GCF_000243295.1 Trichechus manatus latirostris
AATATTTCACAGAATAAAAATGGTATTTCAAATTAGGGACATTTTGGCTGTAAAATTAGTAACCAACTCAATCAGCAAGTGTAATTTGCTATGAGTTACTGTTATTTTTCAAAAAATAGTATTCCAAATGCCCACTATTCTACAACCTTCTTTCTTATATGCAATTTTACACCAATACATACATTCATATCATGGTTTTGGCCAGTTTTCTTACATCTGTCTTATCTTTTAGCTATTCATCACTCCACTCTTAGTATAGGTTTTAGTCTGCATCCAGTTTAGCCATAGTCTTCAGATGGTGTCGTTTTCAAAGAGCTCAGAATTAAGTGGGCAAAGCAGACATCTAAAGAGAGAACTCCAATATAGTGCGATAAGTGAAAACCTTAGAAATATTTTAAAAGATGTGGGACCATAGAGGAGTTTGAAAGCAAATCTGCTTAAAGGAGATGGAAATGATTCTATGGAGGAATAAACTCATTGCCTTCAAGTTGATTCTGACTCATTGCGACCCTATAGGACAGAGCAGAATTGCCCCATAGAGTTTCCAAGGAGCCACTGGTGGATTTGAACTGCCAACCTTTTGGTCAGCAGCCAGATGCTTAACCACTGCACCACTAGGGCTTCATGAAGGAATAGACATATAAAATCATAGCTGAAAGGGAAGGTAGGTAGGTGGAAGAGTATTGCAGATAGGAAAAAGGGCTTGTTCGTGGAGAAAATGGCGATGATTCCCAATACTTGAACCTCAGACCACCTGGATCAGAATAATGCAGGGTGCCGGATAATAAAACGGAATCTTTGGATCACGTGAACCTACTGAATCAGAATTTTTGAGAACAGGACAAGAAAATGTGTATTCTTAGCAAATATCTCAGGTGATTCCTTTGTACACTAAAGTTTGCGAAACAACAACATAGAGAATGAAAAAGGAAGGCCTTTTCCAAAATTTTGCAAAAGTTACCCATAATTTACGGCAGTACAGTATAGTGGTTAAAGGTATGGACCTTATATTCAGCAGTCTTGGATTTGAATCAACCCCAAATGTAACTAGTTGTGGAAATTTTGGGAGGTTATTTTACATCTCTGCTTTTAAGTTTCTCATCTGTGAGATGTGAAAAATAATACTTCTCAAGATAAGATGTATAAAATATTAGCATAAAGCCTAGTGCACAGTAAGTCCTTGACAAAGGATAATTTTATGGTACGTTGAAGC
>NW_004443939.1:5926128-5931280 GCF_000243295.1 Trichechus manatus latirostris
TCTGTAACATTCCATTCTTCTCAATCCTTCAGGCCTAGGGGTGGTAACAAGTTTGAGACTGCTAGCCCCTGATTCCTGCACTACACCTTGTAAATTAGTCCTTCTGTAAATAAACTCTCCTGGGATTTTCCTAATTTGAGTGTCCCATTTCTTTCCTGCTGGAACCCAGATTTATACACTCTTGTGAACATCTTTAATACTAAATCATCCCATCCATCCATAATTGTTTCCACAGAATTTATTCATAGAGGCAGGTTTTATACCAAAGTACATGTACTTTTAAGGCGTTTGACAAGTATACTTAAAAAACCAGTAACCTATAGGTATTCTTTTCTCTAAACCCTTGTCAACACTGGATATTTCCACAGTGAAAACATTTCCAATCTGATTTGTAAAAAAATAATATCCCTTTGCTGTTTCAATGGCTTTTATTACCAGTCAAGTTGAATATTTTCCACCACGTATCTATTGCTCATTCTTATTTCTTCTTTTGTGAATTGCCTGTCTAGTTCCTATGCTAATTTTTGAAATTGTACTGTTCATCTTTTTCCTATTGGTCGGTAAACGTTCTTTATGCACTAACAGGATGAATTTCTTGTCATGTATGTTATGACTAGTTTTTTTGTTGTTTTGTTTTGTTTTTTAAATTTATGATATTTTTTGAAATACTGGATTTCAAATGGTAAAATGACTTTTATCTCATAATCTCAATATTTGGGATCAATTGTTATCCATTTTCTGTGACATTCATTTTCTATTTACTTATATAATACCACATACTCTTACTTGAAGTTTTATGGATATTTCTGGTGCTAGAGACATATGTCCAAAACAGTATCCAATGCTTCTTTATAGTCCCCACAGTGACTACAATAATAATTAACCCATTGTAGAAGATTAATAAGGAAGCAGCTTAATGCAGTGGAAAGGCATAAGAGAAGTATGATTATAAGATATTACTTCATTACTCTGAACTTCTGTGAAAATGGAGGTAATAGTGTCTGCTCTGATATTATTGTTCAGTTTTAAGGAGATATTGAGTTCATGGATATTAAAGTAATATATAGTGAGAAAAGCAATAAACAAAGATAAAGTATTACGGTCAGTTATTTCTAAAAAAAAAAAAGAACAAGTAGGATATTTGGTATTTTTAAGTCACAAAGTTTAGCCAGGGTTTATGTAGGGACTATAATTAGTCAACTACTGCCATCTCTTGCCTGGGTTACCATAATGACTTCCTAAATGGTCTCTCTCTTTTTGCTCGTATCCCAGTTTATCCTCCACACAGCAGCTGGAGCCATCCTTTAGACAACATAAATTAGATCATGTCCTCTGCTGCTCTCAAATGTTCAATTGCTTCCCATCCTGTATAGAACAGAATCCAAATTCCTTCCATGGCCCATGCAGCCTTACATGATCTAAACCCTGCTGACCTCTCTGACCTCATTTCCAACCCTTTCCCCCTTTTCTCACTGTGTTCCACCAATATTAGCTTACTTGTTCTTCCTTAAACACATGAAAAGACTTTATATTCCCTCTCTGTGGAACACTCTTTCTTCAGATATGTACATGATTTACTCTCTCTGTAGGTCTTTGGAACCACGAGGATTGAGGTGAACATCTGTGGGGTCACTTGGTGCAGGCTGGACCTTGTGGGCAGAAAAGCAGCGGCTATGTGGGTGCCCTGATCTCTAGATGGATGGGTACAGTGCTCCAGGAAAGGGACAATTCTCCATTCATTATGAGGCAAGCATAAGATAGCCTTGCATTAAAAAATCTGCTTGGCCTACAGGAGGTCAACTTAGGTGCCATCTGTTTGTAGTAGTAGTTGTTAAGAAAGCCAGATGTCCAATATTTGGAGATTTGGGGACCTGTGGGAAGTTGCAGCCTCTTCTGCTGGGAGAGAAAAAGAAAGAACAAACTACTAATTCTATGGAAAGTTGGAATCTGGCAAAACCCTGCCTAAGGAGATGAAGTTTTGTCCAGTCTCAGCCAGCTCACTGTCAGCCAACCCTGATTAAGGACTCTCACTGGGTAATTCTTGCTGCTTGTTTCCACATAGTCTCTGTTCAAATGCTACTTACTCAGAGAGATCTTCCAGAAACATCCCTGGTGACTCAATACACTCTTATGATCCTCCTCTATTTTTCCCATTGCATTTATCCTCATTTGAATGGTTATTGCTATCTGTTTGTTGTGAGTCTCCTGGAAATAGAACTTGGGCACAATGCTGTATCCTCAAGGCCTGACACTCAGTAGGTGCTCAACAAATGTCTGTGAAATGGATGTTGATGGAATTCCATACATACACATTCATTTCTAAAATGTTTAACATTAACACTTAAAAAGAGTTCAAACCAAGCTAAAAAGAATTTATCACTATAAAGGGCTTTGAGGGACTAAAAAATGACAGCACACGGGCTCTAGGAGAGTTATGTGGGAAAATCCAGAACTTTGCATTTCTTGGCTATAAACATCAATGTAAATTATGTTTAGTTATGTACCCGTATTTACTATCTTCCCAGTTAAAACTTGCAGTCAGCTTCCACCATGCTTAACAATACTATTTCAACAGTAGTGCATCTATGGAATGAAGTGCTTTGGACCATAGACTCAGAACCATACAGGTCAACTAGTCCATTCTCTGCCAGTGCAAAAGGTCTACCAATAGCCTCCCTGATGGATGCTGTTCCAGCTTTGTCTGATCATTTCTAATATATCAGAACTTGCTGCTTTGTCAAGAGATCCACTGCCTTTTAAAACTATTTCAACAAATATTTTCTGAACACTTAGTATATGCTTAGGACTGTGACGATATGGTACTAACAAAACAGACAAGTACCTAGTCTCAATTATTGTAAACTCTAATCACTACAAAGTTTTTCCTTATGGCAAACCCAAATCTACCTTTATTCATTGCAATCTACTCACAGGAATATATTGAGATAGACTCAATTTCTCTCCTGTTTAACAACTAAATCCCAAGATTCTACAAATGTTCCTCATAGGGCACCATTTCAAACCCTGGCTCTTTCACAATGTCCTCCACTGGATATTCTATAGTGTACCAGTGTCTCTTCCAAAATGTAGCATGCAGAATGAGGCACAGTAGTCTAGATGTGATATGTCCTGTTCTGAGTATGGTGGGCTTCCCATATGCCTCTATCTGGATACCCATGGCTCATACTAAGCCTGAACACAAGTAAAACCCAACCATTTAATCCGTATAACCATTTGTATATACTCTTATCTAAAGACAGACTTTGCATACAGCTCTGTGGAATTTCATCTTGTTGGTTTTAGCCTATTTTCCTGACAGGCCTTCTCAGCACTCTACTACTGTAATATGATTAGACGGCCTTCCTTCATTTGTGGATTTTAAAAAGTTGAATAAGAACATAGTTACACACAAATATTCTCAACCTAACACTGCCCCCACATTTTATATCACGTTTTCAATCACCAGTCCTTCTGTATGTTCCCCAATGAAAATTCACCTATCTCAATACTATGCAGTCCAGAAGTCTCTGCCTTGTTTCAGAAATTTGTCAGAAAAACATGGCAAATGACTCCTTGAAATCAACAAGTATCATGTGTTTATCATTCCCGTAATTTAGGGAGTGATATAGTAACCCCATCAAAAAAGGGAATGGCACCAGTTTAGCATAATCTGTTTTTAGTCAACACATGCCAACCCTTAGTGATCATCACTTATGTTTTTTAAGTTTTCCCAACTAATATATTTCACAACTAATAATCCTTGGGCTTGCAATTTTGCCAGGGATTGTCTGCAAGTCTCTGGTTCTGTGGTTTTATTACCCACTCATCTCCTTTTTGATGAGAATGTTCGTCTCCTGTCACCTGGCAAATCTCCTTTCTCCATGAGCTATGGAAGATTATCAGCAGGGTTCTGTGGTAACATTTGCATGCTGTTTTAGCAGCATAGGGCTTTAAACTCGGATGTAGTCGAAGCGACTATGTATTGTCTGTCTAGAGCTTTACTTCTCTTGGCATCCAATTCATTTAATAGGCTTTGAATATGTAGAGGACTTTGTACTCAGTGCTGAGAATATAGTTGTGCACGCAGAATTTGCACTTACATGGGGGAAACAGGCAAATACATAGAAAATAATCGCAGAGTGTAATAACCCCTAAATGTGCCATGGTATCCCATAGGTGGGATGGGTAAATCTAGTGGCAGTGGGAAAACAGCGCTATGTTTCCATTTTCAAGAGATGAAGATGAAAAGGTAAAGAGATAACTGCCCCTAAAGAGGCTAGGCTGGATCAACTCACATAAGGAGTTTGGATGATATCCTTAGAGCAATGAGAAGCTATTGATGGTTTTAGGCAGATGAGTGACATAATCAGATTTGTGTTTTAGAAAGGTCATGGTAGCTACTTGAGAATAGAGTTTCTCAAACCATAATGTGTACGAACACCACCTGGAAATCTGACTAAAATGAAGATTCTGACTAAGTCTGGGGAGGGGCCCGAGATTCTGCATTTCTAAAAAGTGAGGCTGGTGCTGGTGGTCCACGGACTACACTTTGAGTAGCAAGGCTTTAGAGAGTGGCTTGGGAGTGAGAAGATTAGAGGCAGGCTAATCTAGGAGGGAAATTATGATAGCACAAACTGTGGGACAATTAACTCACTATTTGAAACCTCTAGAAGGACCTCCTTTGTGAAAAATACTCACTAGGTGTTCAGAATTTATCTGTCACCTGTCAACAATTTTACATGCTGTATAAGGAAAGGAGGGAGAGTTTGACTCTAGTCTTAGTTCTTAACAACTGGCTGGGAACTTGAGCAGCTCTGTTTAAGTTTACTGAGGCCTCAGTTACCTCATCTCATCTGAGAAATGGGGGGCTGCTCTACACCTTTAAAGTCACTTTCAGTTTCAATATAATATGCTTTTCATAAATATCTGTATCAAGAAGATAATCCTTTCTTGTTCTTCTGACCTAACTTTGGTTAGTAGAAATAGCGTGGCTTAATTTTAGATTACACACACATACACACACACACACACACACACACACACACATAAATAGCCTTAGTGGCGTGGTGGTTAAGAGCTCAGCTGCTATCCAAAAGGTTGGTAGTTCAAATCCACCAGCTGCTCTTTGGAAACCCTATGGGGCAGTTCTACT
>NW_004443939.1:5931938-5934134 GCF_000243295.1 Trichechus manatus latirostris
TGAAACCCCTGGAAAAATGAATGGGTTTGGGATAGAAGGATTATAGGATCAACTTTAGGAAAGAAAGGGATTAATAAAGTAGTAATGTAATCTTCCAGGTAGAAGGAGAACTGAGTGAGGAGTCCAAACTAACACTGTTTACTTTTCTTGATAGCAACAGAGATTTGCTAGATCTTGAAATAATCACTTATCTTATCACAGTTTCCTAATCTACAAAACAGAGATGACCTGTCTCCTAGGCATAGAATATAAAAGGGACAGCAAGCATTTCAAAGAGAGAGATTCGATTTTTTATTAAATGTCTTATATCCTTGGAAATATATGCTTTATTAATACTAGCTACTGGAAAGGTGCATTGCATACATTTTCTCATTTGGTCCTCACAACAACTCTACTGGATAGGTGTTGTTTTATCCCCACTTTACAGATGTAGAAACTGAGGCCAGAGATGTTGACTTTCCCAGTGTTAACAAGCCAGGAAGGCACAGAGCTAGGATTCAAACTCACATCACTCAGCTCTATACAGATTCCCCATGCATGACTCATGTGCTACAAAACTCAGTTCCTCTGCTATGGCAGACTTCACTACTTGATTATAGCACTGGCTTTGGAATCTCTCTTGGTGGGTGCTACAAATGATAAAATCATTTTGCCCTTCTAAAGCTTAGATTCTGTAACAGTAGTTCTGATGGCCTCAACCTCAGTGATTCTGATTCTACATATCTAGGGTTGGACCTCAAATCTTTATTTTTAAGGACTTCCCAGATGATTCTGATGAAATCCAGGTTTTGTAACCACTGTTTTATGTAGCTATGTTCAATGATCCCAGGCCCTTTATGTTTGCCTATTCGTTTGCTCTGTGGGTTTCTTGTTAGAAATAGAGGAAAGACCTAACGAAATAGCCATAGGAGGGAAAGGCAACTATTGGTAATATTTATGGGATGTCTACTGTATGAAAGACAGGTATACTACCTTCTTTTATTTTTGTGAACCACTAAAAAGCTGGAAGGAAGAGCTAGTCATATTCTTCTGTACCAAACACCTAATGAATTTTAGAGATATGTGAGTGGCCTCCCTTGAATGTAACTGTCATGAGCTTCAAAGGGAAGAAAGACCTCTTAACTATGCTCTGAGAAGCCCCAGCTTGGAAGAGTATTGAATACAAACTAGAGTAAGTGAAAATCTTACAATTGATGATCCATTATTAATCTCATTCCTTTTATTCATAACAAATTGACTAACAGCCCTCCTCCCCACCCCCTAAAATTACTACATCATGTGGTAGATTACAAACCCGATGAGAAGAGGCAGCAATACTCCATTAATATTTATAAATGTCGCAATGCTCATATTTCCCATCTATCTGGAAAATCAGCTGAAGTAATTAAGGCATATGGGGAATTATAAAGATGAAAAATATCAGGAAAACAGTACACATGGAAGTTATCAACACTATTTTACTTCTGCTGTTACATCTTAATGACTTAATTTTCCATGGATGGCATTTTTAAAATGTAAATTTCTCAGTTAAAACGAAACAAAATTTCATTACTATCCAAGCAACACAGATATTTTTCAAATGGCAAACTTACATCTTTGGTATCTCCACAAGGTATCGAAAGTGTTTACTTCCAATGATTTTCACTACTATCTCGGGCATTGCATCTGATCCGTGGGGAGTCTTACAAACTGAAGACATGATTCTTCACAAAACCCCTTCAAATCCTTGGGGATGGAAAACAAATAGATCATTCCTCTTGGTTACCACTAGGCAACAGCACCATCCACACCAATAACAACAACTGTACCAGGAACAAGAACTTGACAGAAAGGAGCTCACGTAACACTTTCGATAAAGGCATGCGAAAGATACTCATGTTTACTATTATCATTCTTGTTTTACAGTTGAGAGAACAGGCAAAATGCAGTCAGGTAACTTACTCCATGTCACATAGCCAGTAATTAGCAGGATTGGGAACTACACCTAAGATGTCTGCAAAGTTGAAGTACAGAAACATTAGGTGATCCTACCTTCCTGTACTACAAGACATCAGACAGGATACTTGTGAGATCAGAAACGAAACCAGGACTTTAGCGAACAATCTCTAGTCAGCTCTGATCCTCAGTTTCCCCATTTATGAAATCAGGATAATTCCAGTCTGCTCTCAGGGATTAAGGGTGAATCCAGTGAGACCA
>NW_004443939.1:5935922-5942758 GCF_000243295.1 Trichechus manatus latirostris
GGCACCTTAAATTGCCTCCAAAATGATATTATTTTCCATCATCAGCAACAGCAGCAGCTGTTGTAGCCCCAGCACCCATACCTGCTGACTCCTGCCCTCGCTGTACTGTGCCCCGTGGTTTACTATACCATCTACTGGCACTTGCATCCAGAGGTGGATCAGACACTCAGCCGCCCCCCAAGGACCCACTCTCTAGAGGACAAATACATGGGCACTTTCTAAATATACAAAATATCATGAGAGCGGAGAAGGACAGTTACCTTCACATTGCTGCCATCTCAGTCTTCCCAAGCACAGCTCTGACATGCCCCTCCTCTGCTCAAATGTCTCAAAGGGCTTCCCATCTGCCATGGATGATGTTCATAGTTTCAAGGTCTTTCATGTACTGGCCTCAAGCTAAATCTCTAGTGTGGTTTCTCACTACTTCTCCCAGACTTGTTATGCTCCATCCAACCCAGTCTCTTCATCTATCTGAGTCTGTTCTCATTTTCCTGCCTTTTGCCTTTTCTCATTCTGTTCTCTCTGCATATAATACCCTTCCATCTCCCTGTTATGTCAGCTTGCTTGTCCACTTGGGAATCAGACACCCGGGTTTGAATCCTAGCTCTGCTAGTGCAATGTGCTGTTGGGTAAGTCACTTAAAATTTGTGTGCCTCAGTTTCCGCTTCTATAACATGAGGATGGCTTATTGTGAGAACCGAGTGCAGAACTGGGCAGTGTTTTTGTTCTGTTGTGCATGGGCTTGCCATGCGCTGGGAAATGACTTGATGACAGCTAACAACAATGATGACAAGTGAGTAACTGTAAGTAAAACACTTAGAACAATGCCTCATAAACAATAAACAATATAAAAGTTTTCTCTTATCATTGTTAGCATTATCTTTCAAGAAGCCAAACCAGAACCGACATGCTGAAAATTGTTTCTTCACCGTCTATATCATTCGTGGTTTCTTTCTTGTAAAATGAGTCATTCTTTGCCTGATAGAATGGCTATCGGTTTGCTTGAGTTGTCACATCTTCCTGGACCATGCTTGTGGTAGGCTGGCAATCTTTACCCAATCTCCAGAACCTGTGACTATTACTTTATATGGCTAAAGGGATTTTGCAGATATGATTAAAGATTTTGAGATGAGGCTATTATCCTGGTGGGCCTTAAAAGCAATCACAAATGTCCTTATAAGAAAGAGGCAGAAGGATATTTGATTACAGAGGAGGAACTAAGAGTTGTGACAGCAGATGCAAAGAGTCGAGTTATTCCAGTAAGGGTTTATTAGTAAAGGAATGCAGGAGGATTCCAGGAGCTGGAAAAGGCAAGGAAATAGATTCTCTCCTGGAGCCTCCAGAAGGATCCAGCCTGCCTACACCTTGAATTTAGCCCACTGAAACTTATTTTGGACTTTTGACCCCTGGAAATATTAGAGAGTAAATTCGTGTTGTTTTAAACCACTAAGCTTGTAGTAATTTGTTACAGCAGCCATTGGAAACCAGTACAAAGCTATTGAAGGACCCTTTATTTTCTTCTTCTCCTTCTTCTTTTTCTTCTTCTTTCTGGTATTTCTTAAACACCCAGCACAAAATCTAGATTATAGTAAGTTGTCTCAGTTATCTAGTACTACTATAACGGAAATACCACAAGCAGATGGCTTTAACAAACAGATTTATTTTCTCACAGTTTAGGAGGCTAGAAGTCTAGAAGTCTATGGTGCTGGCTCTAGGTGAAGGCTTTCTTTCTCTGTCAGCTTTAGGGGAGGGTCCTTGTCTCTTCAGCTTCTGTTTCCTGGTTCCTTGGAGATCTTCATGCAGCTTGGCACCAGTCTTTCCACATGTCTGCTTGTTTAATCTGCTTGTTTTATATTTTGTAAGAGATTGACTCAAGATACACTCTACACTAATCCTTCCTCATTAACTAACAAAGACAACACATTCCCAAATGAGATTATAACCACAGGCACAGAGGTTAAGATTTACAACACATATTCTGGGGGGACACAATTCAATTCATAACATAAGTGTTCTGCAAAAAAATTTTGAATTAACAAATGAAGGAGAATAGAACAAAAATTAAACACTGAAATTTCTTTCTGTGAGTATGGCACTTGCTGGAGTTTTGTCAACTCAGAACCCTTTCTCATTCTTCCTTTCTGTGAACAGAACTCTTTCCATTGGGGACCTCATTTCCCATTCCAAGAAGTCTTAGGCTGTTAATCAAAGTCACTCTCATCCCACTTCTTCATAAAGCTGGTGACATTCCATGAATTAAGTAGGCCAAACAGAGTTCTTATTTATGACCAATAATACAGCCATCGGTGGAAGAAGATGTATTCTGTCTTCTGGGGTTTCTAAACTGTGAGGATAAGGTGTTGAGTCTACTGGAATCCATAAATATTGACACAAACTAGCTTTTATCAGTAGGCACCCAAAAGAGGGAAGCAGAGCTGGAAATGGAGCTATTTGGGGAGGGGCGTAGGAGAGCAAAGAGCCGGGACAACTATGCTGGAAGCTAGATTCCAAGCTTCTCAAATACAGGACCTAATAAATTCTCTTTTTGCATAAGATATTTTGAGATGTGCTTCATTAAACTTTACCCAGATTCTTGACTAATACCAAAAAATAAATCAAACCAGTTGCCTTCGAGTTGATTCTGACTCATTGCAACTCTATATGGAGTGCAGTTTTTCTCTGCACACACAGGGTTGCTGTAAGTCCTGACTATTGCAGAAACTCTAAAACTTCAGGTTGTTAAGGCTTGTATATGGGATGTGGTTAATTGATTAAATGGTGTTTCAAGTTTTCCTGTAAATTCTGTCATAGAACTTGAAGGAGTAAATTAATTTTGATCAAATCGGATATTGTAAAAAAAGCTATTCTTTGACCTTGCTTTGAATTCATATGTCTATAAATGCCAACGTGAAACGTAGCACATTGGAGGGAGGCGGTTCTTCTATCTATTTGAAGGTATTCAGATGAAATTTTCTACATTTTTCAGACTGAAGGGTGCCTCTGTGTTGCCACTTACTCACTAAGTGACCTTAAACAAATAATTTAACTCTCCTACCTGTAAGGTGGAGACAATAATAATTACCCTGTAAGATTGTTGTCAGGATTAGAGATAATATATTCAGAGCCCCTGACATGTAATAGGTTTCAGTAAGTTTTATTCTTATTTATTACAATAGTAGCTAACATTTGTTGATGTTGGCGTTAGCTGCCATCACGTTGGTTCCGACTCATAGCGACCCTGTATACATCAGAATGAAACACTGCCTGGTCCTGAGCCATCCTCACAATAGTTGATGTGTTTGAGCCTATTGTTGCAGCCACTGTGTCAATCCATCTCGTCGAGGGTCCTCCTCTTTTTCGATGACCCTCTACTTTACCAAGCATGATGTTCTTCTCCAGGGACTGGTCCCTCCTGACAGCATGTCCAAAGTACGTGAGACAAAGTCTCACCATCCTTGCTTTTGAGGAGCATTCTGGCTGTACTTCTTCCAAGACAGATTTGTTCATTCTTCTGGCAGTCCATGGTATATTCAGTATTCTTTGCCAACAGCATAATTCAAAGACGTGAATTCTTATTTGGTCTTTCTTATTCATTGTCCAGCTTTCACATATATATGAGACAATTGAAAATATCATGGCTTGGGTCAGGGACACCTTAGTCTTCAAAGTGTCATCTTTGCTTCTTAACACTTTAAAGAGTTTTTTGCCCATTGCAATATGTCACTTGATTTCTTGACTGCTGCTTTCATGGGTGTTGATTGTGGATCCAAGTAAAACAAAATCCTTGACAATTTCAATCTTTTCTCCATTTATCATGATGTTGCTTATTGGTTCAGTTGTGAGGATTTTTGTTTTCTTTATGTCGAGGTGTAATCCATACTGAAGGCTGTGGTCTTTGATCTTCATCAGTAAGTGCTTCAAGTCCTCCTCGCTTTCGGCACACAAGGTTGTGTAATCTGCATACTGCAGTTGTTAATGAGTCTTTTCCCAATCCTGATGCTGTGTTCTTCTTCATGTAGTCCAGCTTCTTGGATTATTTACTCAGCATATAGACTGAATAAGTATAGGAAAAGGATACAACCTGATGACATCTTTCCTGATTTTAAACCATTTAGCATTTAATGAATATTTATTATGTGCCAGATGCAGTATTAAGAACTTTTCATTCAACATCCTGTTGAATCTTCACAATAGCATCATGAAATGAAGGCTATTAATATCCCCATTTTAGAGATGAGGAACTCGAGGCTTAGACAGGATAACTAACGTTCTCAAGGGAACATTGCTATGCAGAGTCAGAGATGCAAAACAAAACCACGTTTATCTGACTGTGGAGGTAACCTTCATAGCCACTACTCTATACTGCCTCTGTGAATGTTGGTTTGCCATTGTTATTAATATTATTAATAGTAATGGTTATACTGTCATTGTTTTAAGGCTCTAGGTTTCTTACAGAATGCAGATTTTATGATAGAATTCTTAAAGAGGAATGGCCTTTTCCTATCTAGAATTTTCTACTTCACACTCTGCCTTATGAAATGACATAACCATGACATGTCTCTCCAGTGGTTTATATTAAACAAGGCAAAACAAAAATCTATGCAATAAAAGTCTACATAAGATTAAATACTGTGGTTAAAACTGCCTTCCTTGGAGTCAAAAGCTTTAGATTATGAGTCACCAGAGAAAGATTCCACAGAAACATTTACATCCAATAGAGCCAGCTCTCTCACTCTTTTTTTCCCCAAAGAAAGATGAATAGCTATAATAAGGAGACCAAAGAATGCCCCCTAAAACTTCATGATTTTACATTTACCATCAGTAAGGAAGAGGAAAAAAAAATGTCTCCAATGTTTTGTTTTTACCCAAATAAGTTAAAGTAGAATGAGTTTATGAACAGGAAGCAATAAAGAACTGCTGTTTTGAACAGTTTAGTCATATCTATTAAAAGGAGACATTTTGCAGAGAAGTCTCTGTTCAAATAGAGGGATGAATACGATGTTAAACTGAACTGTGTTGCAAATAATATGGGGCATTACACTTTTTTTCCCCAAGAAAAATACAGGACCAAAGCCAGTGATATTTATGAATAATGGCCAACTGCAAGTAAAATGATGAAAAAGGACAGGCTAATTTTAGAATAGAATGCAAATATGATGAAGCTACTTTCCTCCCTAAAACCTTCTCCAGGGCTCTGTAAAAACAAGACTGTTTAACATAGCAGTTAGTTGGGCCAAATTTGGGCCCTGATGTTTGAGTCCAAAGCCTGGCTTTGCACTTAACATTGCGTTACTTTAGGCAAGCTACTTGGTCTTTCTTTTACTTTTATTATCCCCATGGATAGTACCAATACCTTCCATAATATAACAATAAAATGACTTAAAAGATGTAAAATGCTTTGGAGTAGTATTTGGTACATGGCAAGTGTTCCCTGCTACTAGCATTACCTCCTTAGAATAACACACACATTATTATGCCTCCTTGGTTCTGCCCTTGCTAACTTCTCCAATCACGTCTCCTACTCCTTCTCTCCGTACCTAATAGTCTAGCCACACTAAGTTTCCTGAAGTTCCCCAAACTTCCCAAGGAGTTTTATCCTTACATGCTTTGCATAGTCTTTTTTGTTTTTTGCTTGAAATGTTTTCCTTATGGTCCTGTTTCTAACTCTAAAGTTCTGCTCAAATGTGACGGACTGTATAAAGCTATCTATTTCCAAAGTCCCCAGACAGATAGGTCCTCTCTCTTTAGTAAACCAACAATTTTAGCACTTACCACTTTTAATTGTAACTGCTGGTTTACATAGTTTCTGTCTTGCTCAATTGCCCCCATTGATGGTAAATACCTGTGATATTCATCATATGAACCCACCCAGTAGCTCCAAGGAGGAAAGATCTGGCACTCTGCTCCTGTAAAGATTACAGCCTAGAAAACCCTATGGGACAGTTCTACCCTGTCATATGGTGTCACTGTTAGTCAGAATTGACTAGATGGCAACTAACAACAACGTTTATCGCATAGCCCATTCCAAGCACAGTGCTGGCACATGGTATGTGATCATAAATGTATACTAAATAAATAAGACAAATATATGCGATTAATTTGTAATAGTATAGTAGTTGTCGTTATGACAAGCAAGCTCAATTTAGCAAAGGATAACAGCTACTCTTATGGAAGGTTTACTATGTGCCAGTCACTGGGCGAAGCATTTTATGTACCTCACTTAATTTTAGTAACAATCCTACAAGGAACATTTTATTTTCTTTGATCCACTGATGTGGAATCTGATCTCAAAGTGCTAGATTAACCAGAACTCTTGGTTGTAACTAGCAGAAACTCCACTAGAGCTAGTTCTAGCAAAATGGGAATTTCTCATGAAACTCAAGGGCAGAAATTTACTCCGGTTTCTGATATAGTCAGGAACCATGGAATAGGATGTTCTTCTGATTCTTTTCTCTGTACCTCTCTGTGCATCAGCTATATTTATTCTCTCTGCTACACATTGGTGTTTTCTGATCCCCCAGAGAAGGGAAAGAAAGTCGCTAATTATAATTCATTAATTTACACTCTTTCCATTCAAGAGATCAGCAAAACCTAGATTTCTCTCTTTTTTTTTTTAATTGTACTTTAGGTGAAGGTGTACAGAACAAATAGTTTCTCATTAAACAGTTGGTACACATATTGTTTTATGACATTTGTTAACAACCTCACGACATGTCAACCCTCTCCCTTCTCGACCTTTTTTTTTGGTGAAAATATACATAGCCAAAGATACACCATTTCAAAAATTTCTACATGCACAATTCAGTGACATTGATTACGTTCTTCCAGTTGTGCTA
>NW_004443939.1:5943466-5945064 GCF_000243295.1 Trichechus manatus latirostris
TTATCTATTGTCTATTTAGTATTTCCCCTCCACCCCTCCCATCCCTTGTAACCAACAAAGATTGTTACTTCTTGTGTGTAAACTTTTTCTTGAATTTTTACAGTAGAGGTGTCATACAATATTTGTCCTTTTGTGATTAACTTATTTCACTCAGCATAATGTCCTCCAGCTTCATCCATGTTATGAGATGCTTCACAGATTCATCATTGTTCTTTATAGTTGTGTAGTACTCCGTTGTGTGTATGTACCATAGTTCGCTTATCTATTCATCTGTTGATGGGCACCTAGGTTGTTTCCACCTTTTTGCTATTGTGAGCAATGCTGCCATGAACATGGATTTGCATATGTTTATTCGTGTGATGGCTCTTATTTCTCTAGCATATATTCCTAGGAGTGGGATTGCTGGATCGTATAGTATTTCTATTTCTAGCTTTCAAAGGAAGCGCCATATCATTTTCCAAAATGGTTGTATCATTTTGCATTCCCAACAGTAGTGCATAAGAGTTCTGATCTCCCCAAAGCCTGTCCAACATTTGTTATTTCCAGTGTGTTTGATTCGTGCCAGTAATGGTGAGATGGTACCTCATTGTGGTTTTAATTTGCATTTCTCTAATGGCTAGTGATCGTGACCATTTCCTCATGTGTCTGTTGGCCTCTTGAATGTCTTCTTTGGTGAAGTGTCTGTTCATTTCCTTTGCCTATTTTTTAATAGGATTATTTGTCTTTTTGTTGTAGAGGTGTTGGATTTTCTTGTAGGTTATGGAGATTAGATCTTTGTCTGTTTGTACTGTCCAAATTTTTTTTCCCAGTTTGTAGGTTCTATTTTTACTGTTTTGGTGAAGTCTTTTGAAGAGCATAGGTGTTTGATTTTTGGAAGATCCCAGTTATCTAGCTTATCTTCTGAGGTTTGTGTGTTGATGGTTATGGTATGTATCCTGTTAATTCCGTGTATTAGGGCCTGTAGCATTGGTCCTATTTTTAATTCTATAAACGTTATAGTTTTTGTCTTTATATTTAGGTCTTTGATCCATTTTGAATTAGTTTTTGTATATGGTGTGAGGTATGGGTCCTGTTTCATTTTTTTGCAGATAGATATCCAGTTTTGCCAGCACCATTTGTTAAAAAGACGGTCTTTTTCCCATTTGATGGACTTCAGGCTCTTGTCAAAGATCAGGTGACCGTTGGTGGATGGATTTACATCAGGGTTCTCAATTCTGTTCCATTGGTCAACATATCTGTCATTGGACCAGTAGCAGGCTGTTTTGACTACAGTAACTGTATAGTAGGTTCTGAGGTCAAGTAGTGTGAGTCCTCCTACTTTATTCTTCTGCTTCAGTAGTGCTTTACTTATTCGGGGTTTCTTCCCTTTCCATATAAGGTTAATGATTAGTTTTTCCATCTCTTTGAAGAATGTTGTTGGTATTTGGATCGGGATTGTATTGTATTTGTAAATTGCTTTGGGTAGAAATGTCATTTTCACAATGTTGGGTCTACCTATCCATGAGCACAGTATGTTTTTGCATTTATGTAGATCCCTTTGGGTTTCTTGCAGTAGTGTTTTGTAGTTTTCTTTGTATAGGTCTTTTACATCCCTGGTT
>NW_004443939.1:5946416-5953168 GCF_000243295.1 Trichechus manatus latirostris
CACTACTCACCAAGGTAGAATGTAGAACATTGTCTTTATAAACTGTGTTATGCCAATTGAGCTAGATGTTCCCCGAGACCATGGTCCCCACAGCCCTCCATCCAGCAATTCAGTCCCTCAGGGAGTTTGGATGTGTCTATGGGGCTTCTGGTTTGTCGATTTTATTGATTCTTTCAAAGAACCAACTTTTGAAAACCTAGATTTCTCAGTCCCATTTTCAAGATCCTAGAAAAAAATGTGATTGATCAGGAGATATCTGAACAATCAATATTGCATGGGGGGAAGGGAGATGGTGGCAGATACATGTACAAAACAGTTGTTAAGAGGCCTTAGTTATGAGGAAGAGAGAGTGTCTAGAAAATTATAAGCCGAAAGGAATCTGATAGAGATTAACCCGATAGAGGTTGAATAATTTGTCCAAGGTCATGTAGCAACTAAATAGCAGAACAACAATTCAAATTCACACATGCTTGACTATAAAGCATTGTATTTTTTCCTTGGAGCTCATGTTTGTAACCTCTATAATATAATAAAAGATTCTTGGCAAAATGTAGATTGAACAAATGGCTCTGGAAAATGACTGTAGAGTAGAAAGTTCTAAACCATAGAAAGAACATATGACAATGTAATTCTGGTCGTCTCAGCCATTAACTTACCTTCCCCTGGATTATTAGAAACTTTATCTGCTTTTAAATCTTAACAACTGTAACTAGAATCACAGGAGCCCTGGTTGCACAATGGTTAAGCTCTTGTCTGCTAACCTAAAGTTCAGTGGTTCAAACCCACCCAGTGACTCTTCAGAAGAAAAGACCTGGAAATCTGCTTCCGTGAAGGTTCAGCCTAGGAAATCCTATGGGGGCAGTTCTACGCTGCCCTATATGGTCGCTATAAGTAGGAATTGACTTGATGGCATACAACGACAACAGCAAAATAGAATCATACAATCTCAAGGCTGAAAGTAACCTCACAAGTTATCTTGCCTATTCTTTCTACCACCCAGCCAGATGGAGCATAAATGTTCTTTTTAATATTCTGCCCAATATTTCCGAAGTCTGCAGAGAAGCTGTATGGTGGCATGTTTGAGAGCATTGACTCTGAGGCCAGAAGGTTGGGTTCAAAACTAGGCTCTGCCACTTACTACCTGTATGTCCTTGGGTAATGGGCTTAACATTTAGTATTCTAATCTGTAAAGGAGAGATAATAATGGTAACTCTATCTATTCTTTTACCAAAGCAATGTTGATCGTGCACTTCTTATGAGCCAGGCATTACTTTAAATGTTTTATATTTATCAACAGGTTTATCATCATAACAAGCTTATGGGAAGACAAAAACAAAAATGAACAGTTGCCTTCAGGTTGATTCCGACTCATGGCAACCTCATGTACATCAAAGTAGAATTGTGCTTCATAGGGATTTCAGTGACTGATTTTCCAAGGTGCCTCACGGTGGTTTCAAACCTCAAACCTTCCAGTTAGCAGCCGAGCATATTAACTCTTTGCACTACCCCGGGACTCCTAAAAATCTTATGAGGTAAGTAATATGATTTTCAATTCTGGAAGCTGAGGCAGAGAGATGTACTTCATCTAAGGTGACCCAGTTAGTTAGTGATGGGGTGGGGTTCAAACACTTGCAGCCTGGCTACAGATCTTATTATGTATTTGTCTACCATGTTAAACCATCTCTCTATTGTTCTTGGGAAGAGCAAGAGATAGAACAAATGTAAATGACTTAGCACAGTTCTTGGCACACCCTATGTGGTCAATAAGTTTTAATGCTGCTGCTGCTGCCACTCACCTCCCAGTCCCAGTCGTGCTAGTAATAACACGCCTTAAGTGACATAAACTCCCCAGTTACTGAATGCTTGTGGGAGAAGAGTGAAACCCATTCCATTTCCTGATAGTGCTTCATGACATGGAAGAGGGAGAGGGACCCTGGGTATATGCAGGACCCTTCAATAACCAACATCTCCACCCACCAATAAACATTCCTGATTAAAATAATACCCCCTCCTCTTTGGGAGACCTGAGAAAGTGGTTGAGAGGAGGAACACTTCTTGATAGCACCCTCAAGTGGCCTAAGTTGATTTTATGGTAAAACTTACTATAGCAATATCACTGACATATCTATTAAATATTTATTGAGCATAATTTTAAGGCACCATGTTAAATTGTTGAAGATACAATGATGAATCAGGCTTGAATGCATCTTTCGAGATTAACAACAGAAGTGATAAAACATGAGCATAAACAATCATAACAGGATAAAAAGTAAGAAGGGGTATCAAAAAGTATCTATGAAAGTGTGAGGGAAAGAAAAATGACTCAGAATAGTGGGATTAGGGAAGACTTCCTGAAAGAGCATATGAGTGTAATGAGTTTGAGGGAATTGGGGGCTTATCAAGAAAAGAGATGTGACTACTAGATAGCATTGCACAACAAGCTATGTTTTGGAGCTGAGTCACTGATAGCTGCATGCAGATGGCGTTCCCCTACAACAGGAGGTCTTACAGAAGCAAGCTATACAGGGAGCCACTAGAAGGGGAAGAGGACTTAAAAAACTCTAGGGGGAGAGGTGAAGCTTATGTACGCCTTAGCTGATGTCTCCTCTAGGAAGGTGTGGAGTCTCTGGGTCAGAGAGCTCCAAAGGCAGTAGCGACTCAAGGTCTTTATAACTATAGGATTTATCTAACCTAGGGATAGCAGACATTGGCTGTGGTTTCCTGGGGTATGTAAAACAGGCAGGCTCTAAGTGGCTAAAATTCTGCTTATTTGGGCTATTTTTTAAAACATTTGGATGCATGCAAAGTTGAGTTTGGCACCAGTGAGGTTTTTTGGGGCTAATAGGCCTCAGCTTACTATGAAGAAATAAGCAAGTTGGAGCCAATACACGGGGGCCAATTTTAACTCATTCATATGACAATGACTTGAGTCTTTAAAGATAGGTAGCAATTTGACACGTGCAAAAGAAGGAGCATACATGCTAAGCAGAGGGAATAACATAAGTAGAGGCACAAAAAGCAAGAAATTATGAGAGGTAGTAGGGAAAAATGTCTAGTTCCATTTGGAGAATAGTGGAAAACAAAATTGGGAAAGTTTATTTGGACCAGATTTTAGAAGTTTGTAAGTACCAGATAAAATTGCATATATTATTTTTGTTAAGACAGAGAGATGAATGCACTGTTTTACAGCATGAATGAAATTACCTCACCCACAGTTTTATTCACGAGAGACCAAGTTATACTGTCGTAACAAACAACACTTAAATCTCGGTGTCTTAACAAAACAAAAGTTTAATTTTCATTCACACAAATTCTGCTTTGGATTTGGGCAACTTTCCAGGACAATTATTCTCCATGTATTGGCTCAGCAATCTGGTCTTCACGGACCCTATGGCCCCTTCATCTTAACACATGCTTCCATGATTGCTGTGGCAAGGGAAGGAAGTGCTGGAAGGTTACCCATCTAGAACTAAGTGCTTTGTCCTAGAAGCAACTCTCTGTCTCTCTGTCTCTCTCTCTCTCTCTCTGTCTGTCTCTCTGCTTCTGCTCACAACCAATTGGCCAGAGTGAGTCACATGGCCCTATCTAATACAAACGTGCGTTGGGAAGTACTGTCTCTGTGTCCCTGGGAATAGAGGATTGATTGGATAATGATAAGCCCTAGTAATGTATTACACCCATTCTTGCAGAAAAATCACTACGATTCAGAACTAGATTGTATTTATAAACAAAATATAGATATGTAAGAATCTTAATATAGTATTAACTGAAATTTTCCCATCTGTTGCATTTACCACTTTCAAATGAAAGAAATGTTGTTTACAGTTTATCCACCCACAGTACATAATAAAAGAAAGATACCTACTTATTTCTGTAATCTGCCTGTTATTATCTCTAGAGTAGCATAAATTGGTGTACATTGCATGTGATGTAGGCTTTGCTGCTACACACAGCTGACACCTCATTTGGCTTCAGCTGCAAGCTGCATCTAACCATTATAAACCGCAGCCTCCACATGAACACCTCCTTGTCAGAATGTGATGAGAGAGAAACCCATACTTAGGGAATTAAGAACTATGTGTGTACACAGTCTCCTATATGTGATGTCTTCTTCTATGGCCTGCACATATTTTACTTTTACATAGGGTAGAATGCAGCACTAGTCTGGTTTAATCAAAAATGCCTGAGCTTTGGAGTCAGACAGAGATGAGTTAGAATCCTAACTCCATAAACTAATTTCTCTGTGACTTTGAGCCTCAGTTGCCTTATTTTAAAAACCAGGGATCCATTAATAATAGTAGAGTTGTTGTAAATGTATTAATGATAATAATTCAAATTATTTAAGAACCTGGGAAGCATTTTACATGTGCTTGCCTGCCTGCATGCCCGCCCACTGCTCACCCGCTGGCCTTCTTTCCTTCCTTGTTTCCTTCCTTTCTTCCTTCCATCCACCAATCTATATAAATATCTACTATTTATTAACAGGAGTTCCTGTGTGGCACAAACAGTTAGAGCACTCCGCTGCTAACCAAAAGGTTGGAGGTTTGAGTCGACCCTGAGCTGCCTCAAAAGAAAGGCCTGGGTATTTACTTCCAGAAAATCAACCATTAAATGCCCTATTACAACACAGTTCTACTCTGACACACATGCCGTCAGGATGAGTCAGAGTCAACCTGACGGCAGCTAGTTGGTTATCTATCAACATATTTGGAGTCCTTGGGTGGCACAAACAGTTAAGTGCTTGGGATACTGGTGAAAAGTTTGGAGATTCGAGTCTACCCAGGGGTACCTCAGTAGAAAGTCTTGGTGATCTACTTCAAAAAATTATCCATTGAAAACTCTATGGAGCACAGTTCTACTCTGACACACGTAACTGGTGTCACCAGGAGTCAGAATTGAAGGCTTGACAACTGGTGGTGGTGGATCAACATATTTAAGGAAATATAGTAGAACAGTTCACATGCTGTGGGAGGAGGTGTTCTAGTTTGAGTCTAAACCAGAATTTAGATGAATCTGATGAGCCAAACTGATGGGTAGGGCCTCAAGGAATGGGTTTGAATAAGAGTATTTTCCAGGAGTGAGAGGGGTGACTGAAGGAAAATAATAAAGTGATTTTGTATGAGTAACTAGGACTGAACCTAAAATGGGACAGACACTATAGTGTCTGTCTGAAATTTAGGATATTTGAGAATGTACCCAAGTCTATATACAGCTAGTAGTGGATAATAAAGGAAATGATCTGGGGAGACTCTGAGACAGGGATCCAAACTGTACTTGTTTGGTGAACAAATGACAAAGTGTAACACAAAAGGGAAAATACAGGCTATTTTCCTCTACTTCTTCATGAGTCTAAGGAGTCATAAGGAGTGCGGCTTTACTACAGTCTCTTGAGGGTTTGACGCTTTGAGGGCTCTGGACCATAGCATCCTTGTCAGGTAATGAACATCCTCCTAGAGGACACCCTCATCTGTGCCTGTGGTAAGTTGCTATCCTCAAGTAGCTCTCAGGGCAGTTACTATATACTCAAAGGAAGGAAAAAGAAAATCCACACAAGGACAGCTTTTGTGTGTTGGTGAGAATTCATGGAATCCCTGCTGGGATCATTTGAAATTCATGACAGACTCATTGCCTTGGACAAGCACACTGGGATGTTAAGTGGAGCTCCTTTCTAGAAGATTCCTAGAGCATTTCTAGGAGCTCTGTCTTTAATGCCAGATTCATCATAGATTCGAACTCAGAATCTGACATGAAGGTGCTCAGAAAATGCTTTATCAACGAATGAAAACACTAGTGGATAATTGTTGCAATCCCAAGTCAATGCTGTGTTTCCTAGTGGGGCAGTATTGGCATTCTGGGTGGGACATTTTTCATTGTACGAGACTGTCCTGAGAATTTTAGGAAATTTAGCAACCCTAACCTCTAAGAACTAGATGCCAGGAGTGCACTTCAACCATTGTAACAACAAAAAATGCATCTTCTCATAGCAGATGCCCATTGTGGGATAGTACTCCCTCTTGATGAATATCATTGATCTAATGGAACTCAACATTACTTTGTTGTCTTAGAACCAATACTTTGTATGGTGGTTATGATTTCTAGGAATCTATAGAGCCTCTGTAGAATGGGACCTTCCCCCCTCTCTGTACGCTCAATATGTTATGGCTAGGATTCTCTGTTGCTTCCTCTACTCAGTGCTCTAGAAATCTAGAAAGGAGCTCCACTTGACATCCCAGTGTACTTACCAGGGCAGTGTGTCTCTGCCTAGGTCAGCCCAGTATTCTTCTGCAGAACTGATTCTTGCTTCTTAACAGCACCGAATTCTTGGTAACTTTTGTCGAAAGACTGGAAACTTCCCTCCTTTGGGTTTCAGTTTAAGAACAAGGAGTCAAATGGGGATCAAAACATCAGTTTTATTGAGGCCGCCCCCCATGTGCCTATCAGTTTGTCCTACTGTGGAAGTGCTCACTCGTCTATGCCAAGAAATTTGGAAGACAGCTCCCTGGCCAGCCGACTGGAAGAGATCCACATTTATACCTGTTCCCAAGAAAGGTGATCCAGCTGAATGTGGAAATTATGGACAAATATCACTAATATCACACACAAGTAAAATTTTGCTGAAGATCATTCAAAACCAGCTGCAGCAGTATATATCAACAGGGAATTGCCGGAAATTCAAGCTGGATTTGGAAGAGGATGTGGAACCAGGGTTATCATTGCTGATGTCAGATGGATCCTGGCTGAAAGCAGAGAAT
>NW_004443939.1:5954203-5964067 GCF_000243295.1 Trichechus manatus latirostris
ACTTGATGGTACCTAAAAACAACATTAATGATGCATTAGATATTAAAGATCAGTGCTCCTTGGCAAAAACAGATCTGGGACCTTTTCTACCTCCCCCAAATTGCAATTAGGCCCTGTCTCTCAGGAGAGTTGAGTCTACAGAGCCAGTTCTGAGCTCATGTACTCAGTTAGGGACTTGGAGGATTACAGGCTAAGTCATCAGCAGAACATAATGTGTGAAAGAGAGTTTCCCTTTCAAAGATGTGTTCTCTTCTCTGTGCAAAAACATGGCCCGAGGTATGTCAGGTTTCACCATTAGCATTAACTGTTGTTCCCTTGGGGACGCCTGAATAAGGGAGACAGAGAGAGATGGAAATTCTTTCCTCCAGGGTCTGAGGTATAAGTACAGGTTAAAGAGGAATAGGATTCCCCTCTTCAATGCTTTATTTATGACTTTATTATATCATCACATCTTTTATTCTCCTATTTTATAATCATAAAACAGAGTTACAGAGTCTAAGCAAAGGAAGTATGTTGCCAAGTCACCTAGTGATAGAGCTTGGATTTAGACTCAAGTTTGATTAACTCTCAGAAAAATCTCTTTCTCTCTCTCTCCACACACGCACACACACACACACACACACACACACACACATATACGTACAACCAGTAAACATTTTGCCATGGAGTCTACTCTGACTCATGGCATCTCAGTGTGTGTCAGAGTAGAACTGTGCTCCATAGGGTTTTCAGTGGCTGATTTTGCAGAAGTAGATCCAGGGCTTTCTTCTGAGATGCCTCTGAGTGAATTTGAACACACATATATATATTTCTCTGTTTTTTAATTCAGTTATACAGTTGCAGTTTTTAGTTTTCAATCTTCTTGAGTTCTTTTACGATTGGGAATGCAATTTCATGCCACAGGCTCTTTAATAAGACACCAGTTGATTGCTTAAAAGTATATACATATTTTTAATATCTTTTATCCAAGTGAGATGGTGTTAAAATATCAGAAATACCACGTAGGAGGGGCTAGGGAAGAATCATCAGAACTAGAAAACCTTTATATAGTTTCACCAAATCTCCTCCTTCATGGAGAAGAAAACTGAAGCCCAGAGAAGTAGAATGAATGATTCAAGGTCACATAGCAAGAATGACCCCTTGGTATCATAAGTCTTACTCTGTTCTAGGGCATTCTGGATTCAGGCCAGAATATTATGTGTGTGTGTGTGTGTGTGTGTGTGTGTGTGTGTGTGTGTGTGTGTGTGTGTGTGTGTGTGTGTGTGTGTGTGTGTGCATGCTGGGGGTTTTGGGTGGGTCAGGAGAGGATGATGCCTATCAGAATCCTTTCTTTGCTTCTTATACTTAACAATAAAAACACCTTTCTTTCTTCAGCCTTCTGAAACTCCACCAGCAAAACTGCCAGTTCTAATCTATACCACTTGGTGGCAGTAAAACAGAAATGTCTGCAAAGAAAGCAAAAATCCCGTTAGAATTATAATCAGTTTTATAGACCAAGACAACTGCAGTTGTAAAACATTATGGTGTATCAATTGGCATATTTGCTGATCAAATCTTTACAAGGTTCGAATCATCTCATAAATGCTGGGTTCTCTCGTTTGGACTATTCATGCTTCATGCTTCTGTTTAAGACATTTTGGAGCACGAAAAATCCAGCAAATGGTTGGAATATCAAAGCAATATGCTACTGCCAATTTGTTTTCCTGTGATTGAAGGAAAATATATATGCCTCGATTAGAAGCACTACCCAAACAAGCAGAATCTGCTGCATTCAAAGTGGAGCTCATTTCCCATGCAAAGCACAGCCCAGGCTGGAGTTAACCAACAGCTAAATCATTTCGCTACTTGATTTTTATAAGTGAGTTCTAATTCCCTCCCCATTTCCACAAGAGTCTCATTATACAGAGAGGTTTACATTTTTTTATAAGTGGTTATTGCTTGATGATAGAGGAACCCTGGTGGTGCAGCGGTTAAGCACTTGGCTACTAATGGAAAGGTTGGTGGTTGGAACCCCTCAGCTGCCCTATGGGAGAAAGACGTGGCAGTCTGCTTCCATAAAGATTATAGCCCAGGAAACCCTATGAGGCCATTGTACTGTGTTCTATAGGGTCGCTGTGAGTTGGAATCGACTTGACAGCAATGGGTTAACAGGCCTGGTGATAGAATCAGGACTTTAGGATAAACACATAAAATCGTAGCACAGGAGGTGACATCAAAACACTTCTTTAAACAAAATGTTTGTCTCATGTGGTTGGTTGAATAGAAGACCTAACTGGTTTATGACAGTTGTCATTTAACAAGGGGGAAACTGAGGCCTGGATGTTAAGTGACTTGCCCAGTAACATCTGACTGATGAGTGGCCTAGCCAGACTTTGAAACCAGATTTCCCGTAAGTTGTTGGATGGCCTGTGGAATTGATTACTTCTTAATATCAGTTCAAGAATTTTGGACTATCAAATCAAGCATGTAAACCCCTCTGCTTTGTTTTTGTAAACATACATACTGATCGTTTTAGAAAAAAAGGCAAAATTCACTGGAAAAACTGATCTTTATCATCTGGTGATTGCTTCATCTCCAATCTCATCTCTTGTCAATCAGTTTCCACAGATTCTGCCTTAGAAAATGTCTTTCAGCTTCTTCCTCAGAGCTGGTGCACACCTGTTCTTTTCTCTGCCTGGAATCCTCTGCCTCCTATTTTCACCTGGCTAACTTCTGTTGAAGCTGGGTTTGGTGGCCCTTCTATGTATTCCCCAAATGCCCTACCTAGGTTCTTTCCCCAGGGAGGAACAACTTTATCTTATAATTCCTTGAAACGCCATTAGATACATGCCAGGGACCACATCTGTTTGGTTAAGAGTTATACACAGGGAGGTGCTTGGCACATAAAAGATCCTGAAGAAACATTTATTGTGTGAAAAAATTGAGTGATCCTACCCCCTGCCTTCACACAATGGTAGTCTTTTTGAAAAGGGAATATTTATTCAAGAATTCGAAATAGTACACAGTATAAAATGTTTAATGTATAATAACATCATATATAGCATACATATTTATCATCATTTAAAAGAAATGGAAGTTTTTGTTTTTAAGAAATATCACTATAGTTATATATATTTACATATTCAACAGTATATAATATCATCTGTGTATCTATATATCTTTGATGGTTAATTTTTTTTGTGTCAACTTAGCTAAGCTGGAGTACATGGTTGTTTGGTCAAATGCTATCTAGATGTTGCTATGAAGGTATTTGTAATTGGCATTTAGATCAGCTGACCCTAAACTAAATATATGATTGACATTTAAAGAAGTTGACCCTAAACTAAACAGATTATCCTCTATAATGTGGTAGGCCTCATCCAATCAGTTGAAGGCCTTAAGAGAAAAACCTGCAGTTTCACTAGGAGGAAGAATTCTGTTTCAAGACTGTACATTAGACTTCTGGAGCTTCCAGCCTATAACCTGACCTAAGGATTTTGAACTTGTCAGCCCCCACAACTGTGTGTGCCAATTCCTCACCATAAATCTCTCCTTTTGTCTCTCTTTATATATGTATATCTCACAGGTTCTGTTTCTCCAGAGAACCCTGACTAAGAGAGTATCTATGGAACATAAACCATTTGCTGTCAAGTTGATTCCAACTCATGCCAACCCATGTGTGTCAGAGTATAACTGTGTTCCATAGGATTTTCAGTGACTGATTTTTTCAGAAGTAGATTGCCAGACATTTCTTCAGAGGCACCTCTGGGTTGGACTTGTACCAACCAGCTTTATGGTTAGCAGACTGTATATATAGGTGTAATTGTTTGGTTTGCTCTAGGGAAGCATAAATTAATAATTTTGATCCTCTGCTATGTGCCAGGCACTGTGGTAGGCCTTTTTAAATATTGGTGTGATTTAATCTTCAAATATGAGTGGTTCAAATGATGTAATTAACATTTGGAAAATTAAATAGCTTGTCCAGCAGTCAGAATGTAGGGAAGCTGGATGCACACCCAGACCTGCCACTCTCAGAAGTTCATGGCATTCCCACTCTCCAGAAGTGAAGAGGGCACACGGGGCCCAGGTAACTTTCTAAACGTGAGTTAAGCAAGAGCGGAGTTGTACAATCTGGGACTTCTGACCTTTACCTAAATGAGAACACTCTGTCCTGCGTCACAATTTCTATTCTGTATAAGGAGAAAAGAAGGTAAGAACTCATTTTCATGCAGCTAGAGTAATTTGGCAGATTTCAAGATTTCAAGAGGCCCAGACTTTCCTTTGGTTCTGTTTACACTGAGAAATGCATTCATTTGGCAACTGCCTGGGACCCGTGTGAACAGCTGCTAACTTGTGGCATCCACTAGTTCATAGATCCCTTGGTCCTCCTGACTTGAGATTCTGTAGAAGTTTAGGACTGGGAAACACAGATCTTGTAATCCATTTGTCTGCACTTAAAAAATCATTTTCCAGCTCTCCCACTCCTTAGTGAGTCTCTTCCTAAGCCATCTTGCTGAGCGTTTGTCAAAGATATTTGCCATTTCCAATTTAGAGACAACCTCTCAAGTGAGAGAAAGCTAAGGACCAGAATTCATTGAAAAAACATATTAGAAACAATTTAAAAATGGAAATGGTTGTGTTTGCTCTATAACAAGCAACGCATTTTTTAAAAAAATCAATAATAAGAACAACAACTAATGGTGAGAATGTCTTCCCTGACTCATAGGGATATTTAAGAGTAAAATGGTGTAATTTATGGGAAACACTTTGAAAAATAAAAGCACCACGCAGCACAAGATATTATGATTATTATACAATTGTCCTTAAGCACAGCTAAAAGCGAGCCTCTATCTCCCTCAGGACCAAGTGTCATTATTGATAAATCATTTCTATAATTCCCATAGTGTAAAGGATTTCTGAAGGCCTCCAAGCTCTGTAGTTATTATGATCTTCCCATTGGAGAGTTCAATGGATGTGACCAAGGATGCTTTATAACCTCTCTGGACCTTTTTTTTTTTTTGAAATGTGATTGATATTAATAATGACCACCGTTTACAGACCACCGCCCATCAGTAATTGGAGTCAGTTTGTTATACAGTGGTGGCTTGTGTGTTGCTATGATGCTGGGAGCTATGCCACCGGTATTTCAAATACCAGCAGGGTCACCCATGGTGGACAGGTTTCAGTGGAGCTTGCAGACTAAGACAGGCTAGGAAGAAAGGCCTGGCGATCTACTTCTGAAAATCAGCCAGTGGAAAACCAGGATAACAACAGAACATTGTCTGATATAGTGCTGGAAGATGAGCCCCTCAGATTGGAAGGCACAACAATGGACTCAATCACACCAATGATCATGAAACCAGTGTTTCATTCTGTTATGCAGAAGGTCACCACGGGTCATAGCTGGTCTGATGGCAACTAACAACAATAACAACTACTTACAGAGCAATTTTCTGTCCAAGGTACGAAGCACCCTCCGTTCATTACTGCACTGAAAGTTTACAACAATGCTGTGAAGTGCCTGATTTTACAGATGAAGAAAATGAAGGGCAGAGCAGTGAAATCTCTAGACCTAGATCACCCAGGTAAAAAGTTATGCAGTGTCTGTCTCTAAACACAAATCTTAACGTGATGCACCCTTTGCAGTGGCTCATGGAGTCACAGATGTGAATGTCCAGCAAGCTTTCCTGTTGTTCTTGTTGGGTGCCGTTTTGTCAATTTCTAGTCATAGTGACCCGATGTGACAGAGTAGAACTCCCCCACAGGGTTTTCTAGACTGGAATCTTTATGGAAGCAGATCGCCAGATCTTTCTCCCATGGAGCCACTGGGTGTGTTCGAACCACTAACCTTTTGGTCAGCAGCCGAGTGCTTAACTGTTGCACCACCAGGGCTCCTATGCTTTCCTACATCCCCTCTTCGACTTTGGAGAATTAACCCTCAGCCAGAACATATTCCTCTGGATTCAGATAGAACTGCTTGCCCCTCATACCCTTTCAGGTGACCGCAAGGAAGAAATGTGACCCGGCCTAGCCAGTTACAGTGAGCCCATTGATTGACCCAGGCGGTGGACATAGGATGGAAGCCTGGCCAATCAGAATCCATAGGATTTATATAGACTAAACTGGTGGTGCAGTGGTTAGGAGCCACGGTGTGAGCTATGGCTGCTAACCAAAAGGTCAGCAGTTGGAATCCGCCAGACACTCCTTGGAAACCCTATGGGGCAGCTCCACTCTGTTCTATAGGGTCACTATGAGTCGGAATCTACTCAACGGCAATGGGTTAGGTTTTTTTCCTTTTTTTTGGAAAAGTGGAGAGGGAGGCTTGTTCTCTTTCCTGTAGCGTTTATAGTAGTAAGAAATAATAAAGCTGACGATACCAAAGGCAAGAGATGGCAAGCATTCAGATCCAGCAGTGAGTTCAGTCCCACCTTTCCCGGTCATTGGCATCAGTAAGTACCATTTTAAAAGCTAATTTAAGTTAGATTTTTGGGCACTTGCAACCAAAAAAGTCCTGATGAATATAATAAGTAACAAAGTAGGTTTATATATGTTGTCTCTCTACATTCTCATGACAACTCTGTGGCCTGTATTCTTTTCAATGACTTTTTTAAATAGAAATAAAATACAATTTTAGATACTCATACTCAGTGCCTGTGCCTCCAAAAGCCTTGTTCTTTGCACAATAACCTGCTAGATAGGGAAAGTGGAACCAGACCAGAAAAATATTTATAGCAATTCTAGTGAGCTTTGATTTTACTTTAAATCTCTAAAACAAGGGCAGATTATGATCTTGTTTATTCTGTATCATCCAAAGAAAAGTATTCTTCACTAATATTTTTTCTAGTTATTAAGACACATACATGTAAGAGTCCTAAACTTATTAAGACATTGATGTAAATCTAAAATATATTTTATACTTTCATACCTTCGTGACATGATTCTGATCGTGATTTGAAGATCTGGGTCATAATTTCCCCTGTCATAAAAGATAACATAACTTATTGGGTTGCTAACCCAATTGTTCATCTTTCTCATTAGATTGCAAGGTCCATGAGGATAGCTATCATGCTGTAATAAGTAAAATCTCTTCTGAATTTCCATTTCTCAGCCCAGTGTCTGATATCTAATAGATACTAATAATCTATTAATGGATGCATTTGTAAATGCACCTGAGCCATTGTAAAATGGACCCGAAGAATTGTAATGTAATTCAATTACTAATGTTTCAGAGTCTACTGAAGTACTTACAATTGGCCCTTCACTTCACCCAGACAGCTAAGCGTTTTGTGTTTCTGTCTGCTTTTTATAGCTTCTTACGTTCCTCCCTCTCTAAGATCCCAAATATTCACAGCAACCTATGACTGTGGACCTGATTTAGGCAGTGTGTAGTCTCTGGTATCTGGGAGATCCTGGCTCTGCTCTTTAGATCTGTGTGACCTTGAACACATCCCTTAACATCTCTGACCTTTTCTCTTCTCATCTGCAAAGTGGGAATTCAAGAAGCTACCCCATACATGTGTGATGAGAATTAATTGAGGTAAGACCATATAAATCACCCAGTAGGTGAACAACAAACATCTTTTTAGTAAGAATTTTTAGAAGAGGAGGACTCTGAACACCAAAGTGTTAAAATAATGTGAAGGAAAGCTTGAGTCACTCAAGTTTCTCAATGAAGGAAGCACATAGGGGAACGAGGATGTTTAAGGAAAGGGTTTTCAGTGTGGTCTTGGTGTCAGATATGGGTATCATATCAGCCTGAGGCCAATACCGGTTGAGAGGAAGGAGAATATTCTGAATGATTCAAGGGCAAAGGAATATTTTTCTCTAGTAAGTGGCTCTCTCAACACACGCGCTATTTTAGAGCCTCACTGTCTTCTCTACCTCTAATGGAAACCCTGAAAACACTTCTCCTAGTGACCTAATTCCGGACAGTTGTGTAGGAAATCAAGTTGTTGCTCTGCCTTATCACTTTTCAGTTCCTGAATGAAAAGAATTTGGGAAGTGGTGTCCTACTCATGGTGACCTTATGGATAACAGAATGCAGTTTGCCCTGTCCTGGGCCACCCTTGTGATCACTGATTTGTCTGAGTCCATGGTTGTGCTTGTTGTGTCAATCCATCTCACTGACGGTTTTTCTCCTTTTCTCTGACTCTCTGCTTTACCAAACATGATATCTTTCTAGTGCTTGGTCTTTCCTCATGACGTGTCCCAAATAAGAGAGCCGAAGTGTCTCCGTCCTTGTTTCTGAGGAGCATTCTGGTTGTATTTTTTCTAAGACTGACTTGTTTGTCCTGACGGTCCATAGCACGCTCAATATTCTTTGCCAACACCACAATTCAAATGCTCGATTCTTCTTCTGTCTTCCTTTTTCATTGGCTAGATTTTGAATGCATATGAAGTGATTGAAAAGGCTATGGCTTGGGTCAGGTGCCCCTTAGGCCTTGTTATTTATTTAGGCTTTCAAACATATATCTAAATAAGTAACTACTCACTACTGTGTCAGCAGTAAAGGACGGAATTTAAGACTGTGGTCTCCAAACTCATATAGACATGGCTTCAAGACCTTGCTTCAGTCTTTGCTAGCTCTGTGACTGTACAAAAAGTTATCTGCCTCTTTAAACTTAATTATTCTGACCTATATATAATGCGTATGACAATATCTATCTGGCAGGATTGAAAAAAAGCCCAGAGCTTGGTACTTGGGAGTCATTTGACTGTTATCATTGTATATTTTTTGTTTAGACCCACGTTATGTCAGAGAATCAGATAGCTAGCAGGGCAGAGGTCCTATAAGGTGCTTATACCCTTGGCTATATTGGCGTGTCTACCTCTCCCTCTGTTATTTTCTTTCTACCTGTCTTTCAGTCCACCTTTTATATTTATTTTTTACTTCCTGTTTGTCTTCTCCAAAAATCTGTTGAGCATTTACCAAGTCCGTTCAGCTGAGTATTTAAGACTAATTTACAAAATACTTTCATGTACATTCATTTTATTTTAATACATTATTTATACATAACACATATACATAAAAGTATACAAATCATAGTGATTAATGAATATTTTACAAAGTTCATGTACCTATATAACCAGCACCCAGAAAAAGAGCATTTCCAGTACCTCAGATATTCCCCTAAAGCCTCTTCCTAGTCAAAGGTAACTGCTGTTCTGACTACTGCTAACACCTTACATTAGTTTTGCCTATTTTTGAACTTTATTAAGTGGAATCATATATCACATACTCTTTTATGTGTGGTTTATTTCAATTGTGTTTGTTAAATTCATCCATGTCATTGTATGTAGTTTTTTAAATATATTATTTATCAAATTAAGAAAATTCACTGTGTTCTAAGTTTCCTAAGTCTTTTTCAAACAAAGGATGCTGAACTTTATCATAGCTTTCATCTGTTGAGATTATCATATGATTTTTATTCTTTGTTCTGTTAATGTGCTGAATTACATGGATTGATCTTTATTTGAGTGCTAAACCAACCGGGGATTTTTAATTTTTGAATAAACCTATCCTGACCATGATGTATTAACTTTTTTTTTTTATTGACGTAGTTTGAATGAAGTTTATGTTTCAAGTTAGTCTCCCATACAAAAATTTATACATACATTGTTATGTGCCCCTAATTGCTCTCCCCATACTGTGACACCACACTCCTCCTTTCCACCCCTGATTCCCCGTGTCCATTCAACCTGCTCCTAACCCTCTCCGCCTTCCCATCTAACCTCTGAACAGAAGCTGCCCATTTAGTCTCTTGTATCTACTTGAGCTAAGAGGCACACTCCTCACGAGTATTACTTTATGTCCCACAGTCCAGTCCAATCCCTGTCTGAAGAGTTGGCCTCGGAAATTGTTTTAGTTCTGGGCTGATAGAGAAT
>NW_004443939.1:5990765-5995746 GCF_000243295.1 Trichechus manatus latirostris
CAGACCTTAGCAGAAGCATCATGAATGGTCAATGAAGTTAAGAATGTTGTGTGGAGAGTGTTAATCATCTATAGATTTAGGATTGCCTAAAACCTTAGTTAATATATCTATGTGGCCATTCCTCAATAAGTAATGGACATATGCCACCTAGGCCCTGAGCACTATAAGGTGTTACTATGCAAGCTGAAACCACAAGGGACCAATTAGATTTTTCACTCCCATTAGCAAGTGTGATTTGTGTCCACTCCCTGCTGCCATTTATAATTTTGAATTCCACTCTACTTAAAATGTTCCCTCTCAGCTTCAGCTGAATGATTTTCATAAGAATCTGTCTCTGTGAAGTACACTTAGAGTGATGGATTAGCAGCCCTGACAGTGTTTGCTAGGTTGGAAACACATTAGCCATTTCTATTCCTCTCCCCCAGAGTGGAGGTGGGGAGCCAAAGAACCATGCTATCAGAAGAGTGGGGGACGGACAGCTCCATGACAAAGCAGCTGGAACAACCACAATTGCAACCCCTGAGAGCAACTCATGCCACGGGGTCAGGGGAGTAGCATTTTATGTTCCTTTGTAGAATAAACTGAATATTTTTATAAGAAACAAATCTTCCATCTATGATCCTGTTCCCATTAGTGGGTCAAGGCAAGAGCAAACCAGAGAGGCTTAATTTACTTTGGAGACATTCAGTATAAATACTGTACTCCCTTGTGTGATGTTCTTGTTCTGTTAGCTTTAATACGTGCAAACAAAGATGACTTACTCAAAGTTTTGATATGCCCGAAGACCATCCTTCTTATAACTTAGTGTTCCTTTTAGGCTGGGTGTCAAGAAGATCCAGAAAGTCTACATCAACACAGCATGTATTTTCATTCCACTAAACTACTATGCAATCTGTAATTGCTAACCCCGCAAGTTTGAAAGTTTACCTTAACATTTGCAGGAAGCAGATGGTTTCTATACACTGCCAACCTGTTGTTACCGAAGCATTTTCCAAGAATTGTTTTCCAACCACAGTCACTAGCATAATTAACCTTTCTGTGGATTGAATAAACAATAAAATGGTCACCAATCTGCATGAAAGCCAAATGTACCATTCAAGATTTTGCCTCAGAGCAAGCTCCGGGACAAATAGGATACCACGCACAGCGTGATGAATAATGATCCACTTTTGGTATGTTTTCTGGTTGCTGCTATTTCTCCCTTTCTTCCCTCCCCTCCTCCCCTGCCCCGCATTGTGCCTTCCCCACCTCCTCCCCCATTCCACACTACACCCTCTCTAGTCAAATGCTCCCACTTACTTATTTCTATCTGCAGAAACTGGTCTGACTGAATCCTGAGATATTTTCTTAATACAGCCATTAAAAAAAACAAAAACTTTGTAGATTGTAAGAGAAGTTGGTCTCAGATTACAGGTTTAGGAGTAGTGCTTCACGGCTGTTTTCCTACAAGCTTCACCTACTTTTTTTCAGTACCTGTGTATCTCCCGCCTCCCCACAACTTTTTAGTCATTTGACTATCAGTTTTGCCTTATTTTCCGGGATACACTCTCCCAGTTTGGTTTATGTTCCACTGTTCCCTGATTTTTGAAATTTTTAATTTTCAAACAAATATAGACTCACAGGAAGTTGCGCACACACACACACACACACACACACACACAAATGTATAGGGTGGTCCTGTGAACGCTTCCCCTAGTTTTTCCCAATGATTACAACCCGGATAACTATAGTACGATATCCAATCAGGAAATGACATTGGTACAATCCACAGAGCTTATTCAGATTTCACAAGGTTTTTTATATGCACGCATGTGTACGTGTATGTGTGTGTGTTCCTCTGACGTTTAAAGGGAAAAATCTTCAGTCTTCTGCCAGACTTCGGAATGGCTCAGAGTCAGATTCAATAAACATTCATTAAAGATATGTATGAGACAATATCAGATAATTCACATGAGCTTATTCAGTTGATCTTCACATCAACCCTGTAAGGAAGTGATTATAATATTGATTTTATCCATGAGAAATTCAAGCCTCAAAGAAATTGATATTCCCAAGGTGATCTAAATAATAGTCTGACCCCAAGCCCAGTGTTCCCAATGCTGGCTGCTTGTTCTTCCTTCCACCTCTATACAGATCATGACTTCTGTTTTTTACGTACTCTAGGAGCCATGGTGGTGCAACAGTTCAGCACTCAGCTGCTAACCAAAAGGTTGACAGTTTGAACCTACCCAGAGGCTCTTCAAGAGAAAGACCTGGCGATCTGTTTCCATAAGGATGACAGCTTAAGAAACCCTATGGGGCAGTTCTACTTTGTCATAAGGGATTGCTATGAGTAGGAATTGACTGGATGGCACCCAACAAAAACAACAGTCAACAGCCTAAAAGGGACCTCAGCTTTGAAAGGGCCTCTTACCTTCCAGCCTCCATAATTGCTGATCCTGCAAGAGTCAGGCTGCTAACCAAAAGGTTGGCAATTCAAATCCACCAGCCACTCCTTGGAAACCCTACGGGGCAAGTTCTAATCTGTTCCAATAGGGCCCCTATGAGTCGGAATTGACTTGATGGCAATGGGTTTGGTTTTTTGGTTTATACCTGTGGTTATAATCCCATTTGTGAATGGGTTTTCTTTGTTATGCTAAAGAGACCATATCAATGTAAGATGTGTTTTAAGCCAATCACCTCTGAGATATAAAAAGAGCAGATGAGACATAGAGAAGCACTCAGACATGAGGGAAGATAGATAGCATGCCACATGAAGATCACCAAGAAGCCAAGGAGTAGAAGCTGAAGGGACAAGGACCTTCCCCCAGAGCGGACAGAGACAGAAAGCCTTCCCTTAGAGCCGGCACCCTGAATTCAGACTTCTAGCCTCCTAAACTGTGAGAAAATAAATTTTTGTTTGTTAAAGCCACCCACTTGTGGTATTTCTGTTCCAGCAGCACTGGATAACTAAGACAGTGATATTTGTAAGTGTGCCTTAAATATTGGTAGCATTTTATGGAGCTCCTCTACACATATAGTTTGTGTGGTTTTCACAGCATATCAAGGCAAGCAGGGCAGATATTACAGTGTTGTAGATGAAGTAGTTGAGACTCAGATGATAAAGTCAGAAAGTCAGCTGTAGGTTGGAGCCCAGAATAAGACTCAGATTTTCTGACTCCTGGTAAAAATCCTTCACACCGTTTCATGTCAGTGTGTGGCAGGTTGTTTTTCTCCATAATGAGAAGTACCACTGGCTGAGCACCTACTGCTTGTCATGACCTGTGCTAGGCTTCTTATGTATATTTTTTTTTATTTTGTTCTCACAGGAATCCTATGAGGTGATTAATATTATCTCCATTTTACAGATGAGGACACAGGCTCAGCGAGCGTAAGTGTCTTAGCTTCAGGCACAGAGTTAGCAAGCGGCAAAACCAGGACTAGAACCTAAGGCTACCTGGCTACCAACCTGAACTTGTAACTTACAGTTCTTGCTTTGAAGGAAGAAAATCATTACCTCATTTCCCTCCAAACACAAAAGAGAAAAGTTCATATTGTGTGATACAGGGTAGAGATTGCAAACTGTATTACAATTTTGAAGTATTTACTAATAATTAAAAATGAGGAGATTTCACAAAATTCTGGGTGGCTAGATTTTTGTGAAAGATTCACGCAACTGGTAACTGATTCTTGGTGTGTATTCCCATGTGAAAACATTTGGCTGAAGCTGAGTGGAGCCTACCCCTGAGTCTGCGCTTTCCAGTTTGCCACAGTTCCCTCCCAGCCTGCTTTCCTCATCTACCTGCCTGCCACTGCAGGCTCAAATGTTGGTGACTCCTCAGGATCAAGGGAATGGATTTTGCAGTCAAAGTCCTGGGTTTAAATCACAGTTTCAATATTTCTGATGAGCCTGTAGCTCTCTTAAAACATAATTACAGGTTCTTTGACATTTCCTCCAATCTAGAGATGGAATTTGTTTTCTCCCCTTGATTTTTTGTGAGCGTGTGACTTCTTTGACTAATAGAATATAGGAGATGTGACTGTGATTTTCAAAGCTAGATTGTAAATGTCATGCAGCTTCCTCCTTGTTCACTGGAACACCCTCATTTGGAACAAACCTGAGACCAATACTGGAGAGGTTATGTATGTACGCCCTGGCTGATAGTCCCAGCTAAGCCCAGCTTTCCAGTCCGCCATGCCCAGGCATCAGACATATGAGGCCATCTTTGATCCCACGAATCTGCTTGTCCACCAGCTGAATACCACTGAGAGATCAATGCCACGTAGCACAGAATAATCATACAGCTGAGCCCTGCTCAAATTCTTAATCATAAAATCATGAGATACAATAAAATGGCTTTGGTTTTAAGCTAATAAGTTTTGGGATACTTTTTTTCAAAAATAAATTGGACAAAGTACTTAGAGCTCTGTGTCCCAGTTTTAACGTGTACAAAATAGGAGTAAGAAGAGCATATAGCATACGTCACATCCTCTTCACTCAGGTGAAAGTGAGAGGAGCAGATGACAAAATGGATTTAATAGGATATTGCAAACTACCAAGGCTATGCAAATATGATCATTATGATAATTGTAAAGGCTGATGGTTTCATGAGAATCTTTAAATCTTCTTTCAAGGGTAACGTAAGACTGCAGCCCAAAAGTCAAGAGCGAGCACATTAAGTTCTTTATCAAATGCCATGTAAGGATTTTAATTTGTCACATGTCTCAGCAATATGCTCCTATAGCACCCTGGCCTTTTCAGTATGCGATATCTCCACCAAATGGCTCTTTTATGTCAGGGATAATGGAGGACATAGGGACAGGACTCAAGTGAAACTTCACAACTTCCAGCTGCATTGGAACATTAACATAACCAGAATGACGGCTTGATGGAAGATCAGCCAAGCATATTTATTTATTTATTTTTATTGTACTTCAGGTGAAGGCTTACAGAACAAATAGTTTCTCATGAAACAATAGTACACATATTGTTTTATGACAT
>NW_004443939.1:5997525-6024568 GCF_000243295.1 Trichechus manatus latirostris
AAGTCTTTTGAAGAGCATAGGTATTTGATTTTTAGAAGATCCCAGTTATCTAGCTTATCTATTGGGGTTTGTGCGTTGATGGTTATGGTTTGTATCCTGTTAACAGCCAAGCAGATTTTGTTGGATTAATGAACTACTGTTGGGAAGAGAAATCAGAGTACTCTGTAGGACTGAGTACACGGAAAATTGAGCGGTGATTTTAACCAATTGGCTGATTGAAGTTTCAATATTTTATTCACAAATATCTATAGAGCACATTTGGCTGTAACAGGTGGGTTTAATATGGTGACAAGGTCATGTTCAGGTTTTCCTTTTGCTTCTTCCTACCTCATGGTGGCTTTTGTATAGACTACTACTTTGCCTAGGTGCTCCCCCCACTATGCTCTTTGTTTAACTATTATTCCTTCCACATATTTCCATTCAAACATCAGTTCCTTAGCCTTCCCTTACCCTGGAAATTAGTTTAGGTTTCCCTGTGATATATCCCATGGCTCCCTGAACTTTTCTTTCACTACAAGTATTACAGTGGCATTCATATTTAGTGAGAGGGCAAATATATTCACACTACACTCGGATATAAAAGAAAATGCAGCTACTGCATTTAAGGATAGGCCATCCTGCTGGCTTAGCTAGAGCACTCAACTTTAACCTGTCTAATCACAGTCTATAACTTGTTGCCATTATGGAGGCTCATGAATTACACAGCTGTTACTGGTTTAAATGCTCAGTTGTTCTGGATGTCTCCTCCATTCTTGTCCTTAAGATGGTGTCAAAGCAGATGGAAAGGGAGGTCAATGTGACTTTATGGCTTTGAAGTTAAAGACAGCAAGTTCTTGGCTGGTTTCTTTATACTCTACATCATATACTGTATACACGATAAAGTATACTGTGTAAAGAATTTGGGTTCCTGCTTTTTTCAGTATAGAAGAGTGGTTAAGAGTATTTACTTTGGCATCAGCTTGATTTTAATTTGAATCTCTGCTTTTATTAATAGTGTCCTTTGACCAGTCACTTAACTAACCTAATCCTCAGTTTCTTTATACTGGATTTGGTTAAGTATTTAGCATGGTGGCAAGAACATAATTAGTTCCTTTTCTTTTGCTTCTTTCTAGTGCCATCTAGTTGCTAGGTTTCTTCTTCGTAGGACGTTCCATCCTTGGATATGCCTGGACACATTTTCCTGATCGCTAATCTTTCCCCTTCTTCCTCCAAAATTTAGCAATCCTGGGTTCTGTTTACTCAGGATCCTGCTTTCTGTTAAGACAAATGGTAGGAGTTGGGAACAATGTGATGCTTATTCTCCAAGAAGCAGCATGTTGCAATCAAATGAGCACAAGTCTTGAAATCAAGTTATCTGTATTTTAGTCCTGTCTCTGCCCCTCCTTGGTTCTGTAGCTTAGACCAATCTCCTTTATCTTTATCTGTCTCTTTTGTTAAATGAAAATTATAGATTAGAAGATCTGTAATGTCTTGTTAACCCTCACATTCTGTGTTCTTATGATTTTTAAGTTAATCTCTTCTTAAGCATAATATAGATAGGTAAGTAAGTAGATAGCTGCCACTGAGTTGACTCTGACTCTTTGTGACCTCATGTACAACAGAACGAAACATTGCCCTGTCCTACATCATCCTCACGATCACTGGCATTTGTGAATCCATCGTTGCAGCTATTGTGCCAATCCATATAACGGAGAGTCTCCCTCACCCTTGCTGGGCCTCTACTTCACCACACAAGATATCCTCCTCCAGCAAATGATCCCTCCTGATGACATGGCCAAAGCAAGTGAGTAAGACAATGTTCTGTTGCCATCCATAAGGCTTTCATTGACTAATTTTCAGATGTAGATCACCAGGCCTTTCTTCCTAGTCTCTTTTAGTCCAAAAGCTATGCTGAAACCTGTACACTACGAATGACCCGACTGGTATTTGAAATACTGGTGCGATAGCTTCCAGCATCATAACAATACACAAGCCACCACAGCACAACAAACTGATAGACAGGGGATGGAAATCATAAGTTAACAAATATTAACTGTTATAGAAAAAATAATGTCTTGACCTAAATCACTAAAATGGATTATTGACAAGCTTAAATGAGATTATATGTGAAATTTCCTATTGTCGTGCTTAGCACATAGTAGGTGCTCAACAACATTTGAATACAAAGCTGGTTCAAACATGTAGCTTCGTTAAAGGGCTCCGAGAATTGTTGTTCTTGCTGGTCGGTTCAGTACAAGGCTGCAGGGGAAGTGCGTTTTCTTAGAAAATGCCATCCAGAGCCCCAGGAATTATATACAAATGGACCGTTGCCTAACACCAGTGTATCAGGTTATGTCAAACCATTGCATTCTATAATACTAACTAGTTTTGAGAGGACTTGGCCCAGTTTTGCAGACTAGTGATGGGGTGAAGGTTCAGAGAAACTTGAATAATCATTGCACGTTGCATCTGCAGGTGGTTAAGATGAGGGGGAGTTTAAATTGTGCCAGACAGAGGGAAGAGGGGTATCTATGGACAAAACATGATTTATTCTAATGTGAGAGAGACCTGAACTGATAAGAAGGAGGCTGTGAAGAATTCTAGATAACAATAGTAGAAAAGACCAATATACAGTAAAACCTGTGAAAGCCAGAACCTGTCAGAAAGGAAAAACTCAAACATTTTCTGCTAATAGAGAGCGAAACAAAAGTGATAAGCTGCATCCTGTCAAAGGGAGAAAACTTGTGAGACCCAGAAAACCAAGGCAGTCCCACTGAGTTCCTGCTCTCCCAGGTTTCGCCATATTATCTGTGGGTTCAGAGAGTGCATGATTCCTTGAAGACTCTCATCAGCCTCGTCCAGAATCCCTCTTGCCAAGGTAATTCCCCTTACACCCTCACATGAATACTATGGGATAGTTGGGAATTAATATACTCTGTAGCCCCAATGAGAGAATATGGTCGGTGTTATGGGTACCGAGGAAGAATTTCTGCATCGTAAAAGGAAGGACTCGTGAGGAGTGTGAGATGCTGCCTGATTTCTGAGAAGGATGGAGGTCTACATTAAACAGTGTATCCTCCTGTCTTGCCTATACTAGGCCAAGTGACGAGTAAAACTAACTCAATATACTTTTTAAATGCCTCAAACTCTGTTACTTCGATGCCCCCAAGGAAGCTCTGCCTACTCAAAATTGATAAAAAATGATTTTGTTAATCATCTAATACTCATTTTTATAAATGAGAAATCAGGGTCAACAAATATTTAATGATCTCCACTCTGTGGCTGATAGTCTAGTTGCGTCACTTAAGATGAATTCCCAACCTTTCTTACTTGTCGTCCTCTCATATAGAGGCTGGGAAGCTAAAATTTCCCATTCTCCCTTACATTTAGATGTGGCCATGTGATATAGTTCTGGTCAATGAACTGTAAGCAGAAAGCTTTTGGGTGTCTGAGAAGATTTTGCGGAGGCATCACTTTTTCTATCTCCCTGTTTTTCTTCCTACATGGAATATGGATGAGAGAAGAATCTATCTTTTGATGAAGACATGACAAGTATGAGGTGAAAGACTTTCACACAAAAGACGTCGAGGAGAAACTGAGATCCTGGATTTTTGATGACATAATTGAACTCCAGCACAATCTCTGGACTGTCAACATCCAGGCTTCTTGTTATGTGTGAAAAATAACCTTTACTATTTTAACGCACTCTAATCAGTTTTTCTGTTCTCGAAAGCTGAATCCTTCTCAAACGGACTCATTCCAAGTCATTCAGCTGGTATTATGGTACATCTGACATGTCTTCAGTCTTGAGAGAAGGACGTTTTGAAGACAGGAGCTGAATTTCACATCCTCACCCTGCGTGCCCTTTGAACATTCCTAATATTGAACCTAAAGCTCTCCAAATTTTTACTGAGTGGTTAATATTCACCATACATCTTCATACATTTAATTTTATGATTTATGATACACATATTAATCTGCAGGTATGATAATCCCATTTTATAGGTGAGAAAATTGTGGTCTTAGAAAGTATGGTAATTTGCCCAAGTTCATATAGCTAATAGATGGCCGAAATTAAATTCAAATCTTGCACTCTTGATTCCTGGTCTAGCTGTTATTCCTTGTTACCTCCCAAATACACTGGAAGCTGCAATTTGAATCTAGTACTTTTGAGATTTCATGGATGTCTCTCACACCCCAATAACTTCAGATCAAACCATCATATGGAACAGTCTTCATGAAAAGAGTTGCATGGAATGGCAATGGGAAGGCAACAATTTGTTGTCTGTGGCTTTACATCACATTAACTTGTCTGGCGCAGAAGAAGGATACTGCCTTGATCTATTTAATATGTAGGTTCTGATATGTATTCCAAAAATATCTGACTCCAGATGTTTCAGACTTGCTGGTTGTGGTATGATTATTTGGTATCTTTCTCTAAGGTGCTCAACAATTTCCTTAGAGGCCGAAAATTTGTTTCCTTCACTCTGAATATAGTCTGGAAAAATAACATTCAGACTTTATCTCCACATCTGACAAGCTCCAGGGGCTTGAAACTTGTCTAATTATAGCCAAAGAAGGAAGAAGTCTTTAAATGATGTCAATATCATGATAAACACAAACTCAGTGTGTAACTTTTTCTTAGAGGAGACAGCCTCTTTTTTCTAGGTTTAGAATGTCAAGGGTTTGGACCTCTTTCATTTACTTTCCCAGAGTCTGGGCAAGATCAAGGGACATAAAGCCCACATAGAATGATCAGACCCTTTTGAATGGACCAAGGAGATTCTGCACAGGTTGCTATGAGGTTAAACACCTGCTGTCGGAATCCCTGAAGTTGATCTCAGCGTATGTGGATTCAGAATTACAGCAGGAAGGATGAGATACAAAAACCACTTTGATTGTAATAGCTGTGAATGTAATGTATGGCTTTTGTTTTTTCAGTTAACCAAGTCCACATGAATCTGGTTAACTCTCACCCATTTTTTAAGACCTGCTTTTTGCTCCTTTTCTGGAAAAACAAACAAACAAACCTGAGTCATCTAAGAAAAATCTATCACTCTATTGTGGCTGTACTCTCCTTCCAGTATTTACTTTGATTGTAGGAAGGACATGTGGCGCATTTGTTTTTATACTGCTCTTCCCTACTAGGCTGAAGTCTCTTTTTTAGATAACAGCCATCACTGATTCTTCTCTGACACTCACTGCCTAGCACTAAAGTTGGTATAGAGACAGTATTTGATAAACAATTAGATAAACTATTATTTACTAAAAGCAGAAAAAAAATTGAAAGCCTGAGGAAAAGAGATGGGGAACTTACCCAATATTTACTGAAAGTCTACCATGTATAAACATTTTACATAGAATAATTGTTTGATTCTCACAGCACCCTTTAGAAAAAAAAAAAAATTGTTCTTATTTTATAGGCAGAAAATGAAGCTCAGAAACTGTAATATACGTATCTTGTGCCATCCCAAAGAAAGGTGATCCAACAGAATGTGGAAATTATCAAAGAATATTGTTAATATCACATGGAAGTAAAATTTTACTGAAGATAATTAAAAAACGGTTCAACAGTACATCAGTAGACAACTGCCAGAAATTCAAGCCAGATTCAGAAGAGGACATTACTGACAGTATTGCTAATGTCAGATGGATCTCGGCTGACAGCAGAGAATACCAGAAAGATATTTACCAGTGTTTTATTGACTATGCAAAGGCATATTTGACTGTGTGGATCATAATAAATTATGGAAAACACTGCAAAGAATGGGAATTCTAGAACACTTAGTTGTGCTCATGAGGAACCTATACATAGACCAAGAGGCAGTCGTTTGAACAGAACAAGGGGATACTGCCTGATTTAAAAACAGGAAACGTGTACTCAGGATTGTATCCTTTCATCATACTTATTCAATCTGTATGCTGAGCAAATAATTGGAAAAGCTGGACTATATGAAGAAGAATGAGGCATCAGGACTGGAGGATGACTCTTAAACAACCTGTGTTATGCAGATGACACAACCTTGCATGCTGAAAGTGAAGAAGACTTGAAGCACTTACTGATGAAGATCAAAGACTACAGCCTTCAGTATGGATAACACCTCAATATAAAGAAAACAAAAATCCTCACTACTGGACCGATAAGCAACATTATGATAAACCGAGAAAAGATTGAAGTTGTCAAGGATTTCATTTTACTTTAACCCACAATCAATGCCCATGGAAGCAGTAGTCAAGAAATCAAAGGACATATTGCATTGGGCAAATATGCTGCAAGAGACCTCTTTCAAGTGTTAAAAAGCAAAGATGTCACTTTTGAAGACTAAGGTGAGCCATAGCCAAGCCATGGTATTTTCAATTGTCTCATACGCATGCCAAAGCTGGACAATGAATAAGGAAGACCAAAGAAGAATTGATGCCATTGAATTATAGTGCTGGTGAAGAATATTGAATAGACCATGGACTGCCAGAAGAACAAACAAATCTGTCCTGGAGGGACCAGTCCCTGGAGAAGGACATTATACTTGGTAAAAAAGAGGATCAGCAAAAAAGAGCAAGACCCTCGATGTGATGGACTGACACAGTGGTTGCAACAATGGGCTCAAACATAGCAACAATTCTGAGGATGGCACAGGACTTAGCAGTGTTTCGTTCTGTTGTACCTAGGGCCACTATGAGTCAGAACCGACTCTACAGCACCTAACAACAAGTCACACATCCAATAATTGTTTAATTCATAATTTGATATCAACTCTATGTGACTCTAAAACCAAATTGTTTTATATTATACTTTGCTACTTCTCTTTGAAACTGCAATCCATAGTTTGTTTGGGCTCTCAGTGAGCTGACTTTCTGTAAGTCTGATTTGTTTTGCTTTATTTTGTCTGAACGGAATGTTCACCCTCCTTTCAAACATAAGACCTATCCCTACCCAATGATTTCCTGACTTGCCGGTTACTTCTAAGATAAAAAATTGTCAGACTGATTATTGAGAGTATGAGAACTTGAATAAAACCCAAAAACCAAACCCATTGCCGTCAAGTGGATTCCGACTCATAGCAACCTTATAAGATAGAGTAGAACTGTCACGTGGGTTTTCCAAGGCTGTAATCTTTATGGAAACAAACTGCCACATTTTTCTTCTGTGGAGCGGCTAGTGGGTTCGAACTTCTGACCTTTCAGTTAGCAGCCAAGAGCTTAACCACTGCATCACCAGGACTCCTTAAGAACTTGAATATACCAAACAAAAACCAAACCCGTTGCCACAGAGTCGATTCCGACTCATAGTGACCCTATAGGACAGATGAGAACTGCCCTACAGGATTTCCAGGGAGTGCCTGGTGGATTTGAACTGCTGGCCCTTTGGTTAGCAGCTGTAGCTCTTAACCACTATGCCACCAGAGTTGTTAATAGCTAGAGAGACTGCTTAAATGGCATACTATCTTAAGCTTTATTGAGGTATAACTGACATACAGTAAACTACATGCATTTGAAAATGTACAATTTGTATTTTATGTATGTATACATTCACAAAAAAATCACTACAATCAAGATAATAAATAATCTGTCACTTCCAAAAGTTCCCTCATGCCCATGGCTAGAACCTCTGGTAAAAAAAAACAAAATAAAACAAATATAAGTGGTGAAAACAGACATCCTTGATTTGTTCCATATCTTAGGGGAAAACATTTACATTTAATCTTTTACCATTAAGTGTGATGTTAGCCTTAAGTTTTTTGTAGATGCCTTTCATCAGGTTGAGGATATTCTCTTCTATGCCTATTTGGCTATATATACATAAAATCAGGGCTAGATGTTGAACACTGTCAGAGAACTTCTCTGAATTTATTGAGATGATCATACGGTTTTTCTTGTTCATCTGTTAGTACGGTGAATTACATTAATCAATTTTGAAATGTTAAACCAACCTTGCATTCCTGGGATAAACCCCACTTCATCATATTGCATTCCTTTTAATATACTGGACTTGATTTGCTAAAATTTTGTTTAGTTTTTGTATCTGTGTTCATGATGAATCTTGGTCTTTGTTTTTGGTAATGCCTTTGTCTGGTTTTGGTGTCAGGATAATGATGGCCTCATAGGATGAGTTGGGAAATATTCTCTCCTCTTTTGTGCCATTCTCGTATTGCTTTGGACATTGTAAATCCAAAGGCTAATAACTAAAGATGGTATAAATATATAATACCTTAAGGAGTAGAGTAAGTCCATAATTACTAGATACCTAACCAGAATTCTTCTCATGACATCATGCAAACAAATCGCATAGACTTTAACATTTATTTATTTTTTATTATTGTACAATTTTGTGGGTTTTTTATAAATGCATGCAGTCATAAACTATTCCTAAAATCATGATACAGAACAGTTTCATCTTCCCCCTAAAATTCTCTCATGCTATCTCTTTCTAGATTAACTCCTCCGCAACCCTGGTAACCATTTATCTATTCTCCATTTCTATAGTTTTGCCTTTTTTATTAATATTGCATACATGGATTCACACAGTGTGCAATTTTTTGGGACTGGGTTCTCTCACCTGTCAAAATGAATTCTGAGAATCACTGATGTTATTTCATATACCAATAGTTTGAGAGCACATTTCCCCAACAAATTCCTGAAGGGAAAAGAAAATAAGCTGTGAGGAATGTGATATATTTATCAAAAGAAAATGGAACCAGCTACATAAATTGTAGCACGGTAAGGGTACTGTTTGTTTTGCTGCGGTATCAAAGTCACATTATTCATCAGAATGTAAAAAAAAAAAATAGAACAAAGGAAAACTGTGAACTCCTTGGTCCAATAGATGATAATATCCTTCAATCGCCCAATTTTAGGAGTGACCTACTACCAGTCTCAAGTCCTTGCCATTGTTTCTATCCATACATTATAGTTACTCTGTGCCTATTTTGCATATTCAATAGGAATTCATTAAATTCTAGCTCAGTGAATTGGGCTAGATTAGATAGCATACTTGTATATTTAGCCGATATGGCATTGGAAATGAAATAGATGAACAGAGATGAGTTGGTGGGGTCAAACTTAATGAATGGATTCCATTTTTCTCTCCAAGGAGATACATTTTCAGCTTAAGCCTCCATTGGTTAGATAGTCTGGCAGAACAGGTAGTGTGAAACAAGAGCAGCATGAGACCCAGAAGAGAAGAGCTTAAACAGTAATAGGAAAAGAGAGTAGATATAACAGATCTTATTATCTTAGCCATATCACTCCAAACGTTTTCACAAACCCTCTGCTAAAGTTGAGTAGGACATAAATATTAGGTACCCACTGCATATAGTATGTACAATTGAATATAAATCATGCTTTTGTTGATCATACTACAGACTGTACATCCTTCTTAGTCCACGAAGTATGTTCAGCTCTCAACTTATGCTCTGGCTGTCTTTATAAAGTCCTGAGTTAAGAAAAAATTCTCTAGATATTTTTGAAGTCTGACAATCACACTTCAGGTGAAGCCCCCACAATCATAGCACAAGCCATATCTGATCCATAGCTAGGAAGCCTGCACAGTGGTGTTCAGAGAGGAGGGATGCATTCTGGAGTGGGCTGAGAGATTAACGTTAACACTATGTCGGGCATTTTGGAAAGTAAAGTGCCCTCCTCCTAGACAGCAGGGAGCAAATTACTAAGCAAGAGCAGCCCAAACTTACAACAAAAGCTGTCAGGCACTCATTCACAGTAAATGTCAGACTCCAGACACCAACTGCTAATGTGTTAGAAAACGCTGATTAGGGATTACAGACACTGCCTATAAACTTTCTATTACCATTATTTAAGAAAGTCTAAAATGAGTTAATTCTAATTCCCCTAGCATTTTATGTTTTCCTTATAGGTTTCAAGTCTGTGAAAGTCAACATTTATAAAATTGAAACGAGAGACATATTTATAATGAATATATTATAAAAGAAGGTATTTAATGAATATAAATATAGACTTTAGATCATATAGGCTGTATTATTTTTGGAAATTGATTTATAAGACTTACATAAAAATTATATACCTCAAAACTGGATAACTTCCACAAGGGTGGAATTTTATTTCTGTTTTGTAAATTGATATATCCCAAGATCCTAGAACAGTTCTGTGCACACAATAAGCTCTCAATAAATGTTTGTTAAACTGAAGTGGAAATCAGAAAGTAAAATAAAAATATAAAATGCAAACCAGAGGGTTTATATAGTTTATAAAGATATGGTTGGCCAAGAAATTTGACTCTGAACTTCCTAGAACTAGAAGTGAAAAAAAAAATTATACTCGGTTATATAGCATACATTGTCAAAGAGGAGAAGAATACAAAGTCATTAGGGGAAGTTAAACTTCCCTAGGGATAATCTCAAGATATTTCCAAAGTAGGAATTCATAAGAAGCAGCAGTGAATTTTTAAGGTGATTTTTCACAGCATTTGTCTTTGAAAGTTGAGAACATAATGCTAAAATCTAACGTATCAAAGATAATTGTGGAATGGGTTTAGATAATATTCATTCTATGGGATGGAGTAATATGAGAGGAGGTGGAAGGAGGCAGCAAGAAGAAATGCACAGAATTGTTGTTGGTGTTATTAGCTGCCATGGAGTCTGCTCTGACCTTATGTATAATAGAACAACACATAGCCTGGTCCTGTGCCGTCTTCATGATCGTTGGTATGCTTGAGTCCAGTGTTTTGGCCATTGTTTCAATCCATCTCATGGAGAGCCTCCCTTGCCTTCTCCAACCCTTCACTTTACCAGTTATCATGTCCTTTTCTAGCTATTGGTCTTTCCTGATGACATGTCCAAAGTCTCACCATTCTCGCTTCTTTGATCTGGTTGTGTTTCTTCTAATACTGACCATAGAATTGTACGTATAAGTAAATCTCTTCTGTAGCTGAGAGAATTTGGCTTCTCAGAAATAGAATTTTTTTTTTTTTATCATTCGTCTTTTTAACCATTTCCTAGACTATATTATTTTAATCACTTACTCATTCAGAAACATTTATTAAGTACTTTTAATGCCCCCATTACTGTAGGCATAGAATACACAAAGATAAATTCGACACAGTCCTTGTCCCTAAAGAGTTTTGAAACTGGTGAAAAAAAAACAAGTCGTCAGCCGTGGTGGAGCATTGCTTTGAGCAAGGTCCCGTGGTGTGTGTGGGTTCACAGAGAAGAGGCATCAAGCTGGAATTAAGAAGCTGGCTTTCCAGAAGAGAAGACCATGGAGTAGACCTTTAAATACATGCTTGAGCTAACTGGATGAAAAAAGGGGAAAGGGCCTCTCAGTCAGGGGAGTGGCATGTGTACTGGGAAATTGCAATTATTTCCCTGGACTGGGGATGGTGCTACAGAGTGAGACATACTTCTGGGGATTAATGAGAAAGGAAGGCAGTGGAGTAGGAAGGGAGCAGGTGATGAAGGGCCTTGGGTACTATGGTTAGAAGTTTGAACTTTCTCCTGAAAGTTATAGAAAGCCATGATCACTGGAAAAATGGGATCTTAGTAATTAGAAAGCACTTTTGATTTAATGATTATGGTTTAATCTTGGTGAAAGAGTGGTTTTAATGCCACTCCTTTAGTGCTGAGAAGCCACTTAGAACAATTCTTTTCATACCAGATGGTCAGGGAATTTATCTTATTTGGTGCGTACTGGGACTAGAGCAGTTATTGAGTCCATTCTCATCATTCAGAAGAGAAAGCAGGCTCCAAGAGAATAAGCGACTTGACCAAGGATACCCAGCTACTGAGTAACAGAACCAACATTCCAATCTAACGGAGATAACGCTGTGATATGGTGAAAAGAACAGAAACGTGAATCGGGAGATATGAGTTTAAATTGCAACTGTGAAACAACTTTGTCACCTTAAGAAAGTCACATACACTTTCTGAGCTTCAATCTCCTCACTATAAAATAGATTTAATAATGACTACCTAAAATGTATAAATACTGAAATAATGTGAAATGGCCCCAGCTTACAGTGGAAACTTAGTGTTTGTTAATTCTGAAATTGTTTTTCAGGAGACTTTTTTGGATGAGAGTGTTTACATTATGGCTTTCTCTCTGTTCCTTGTTTATTCCACAGTATCCTAGTCCCTTCTGGACCCAGGCTGCAGTACAGTCTAGATGGATCTGTTGGGTCACTTAGGCCTGCAGAGTGTTCCTGAAAAGTCTCAGTGAAGAGGACCTGAAAGTTACTGGACTTAGCAAGTGGCAGAAACGTATGGTTCTCATTGCCATCTCTGAGTAAGAATAGTGCAAGGCTTAATACAGCTAGGATCTGCCAGTGCATCTGAGGATCGAGGCCTAAAATCATCCGGAACCTGAGCACTACTTATTAATGATGAAAGTGCTATGGGAAAGTGCTATGGGGCTGGAGGGAGGGGAACTCTGACTTAAATATAGACATGAAGGGAGAGGCATAGTTTTGAAACCAGTTTTTCTTAAAATCAACCCGTCTGCACTAAGTCATTAAAAAGCTAACCAAGGATAATAACTCTATCAATCAAATCTTTTGCCTTCACAGTTGAGTGAAATCTTTTTCTTCCCTTTATAACCAAAACTGAGAGGGCTGTTCAATATCCCAGTTAGAAACAAAAGAGTCTTTTCCTGACCCCTTGCTCTTCATCTCCGCTAAATAGCTCTCCCTGATTTAATGTTATGCCTTATTATTCATGTTATTATTATTGAAAATTAGTCCCAGGGAGGAAGAATATAATGGAAAGGTACTGGGCTTTCTATTTGAAGAACGAATCAGATTTTAGGACGACACACCATTTTGCTGTAGGTTTTCCAGGCAAGAGGCTAAAATGATCTCTTCCTACCTCTGGCTAAGGAAGTACACATTTAGCAGAAAATGAGTTTTCTGGCCTTTACTGAGAGGGCTCAGAGGAGGAGGTGGAAGGTCCTATTGTGTAGCAGCAGGAGGGAAGTCAGGCCCATGTTAAGAACATTCTCTTCTGAAAAATTGAAATATCATCCTAATAGCTGCAGCATATTAGTCTTCGGTCCCATTTCAGGAAGAAATGAAGTTATTGTGAAAGAGGTCTGCCTCAGAGAGGATACCTGCACTCAGCCAAGATAGGTTGATTATGGCTGATGAATTACATGTGGCTTATTGCTTTTTACAAAGCCCAAAGTATATAATAATATACCCATGACAGCAAGTCAGGTTCAGCCACATGCTAGGATCCTGCTTATAATGGTCAAAAAACGGATGGGGACATGCGGTTTTCCTGCCTATTATTGTTCTGAATATAAGGAGTTCCAGAATGTAAGTGAATTGAACTTTGTGAAGAAAAACTATATCCTCAGGACTGCTGGGTGGGTTCAAACTGCCAATCTTTAGGTTAGTAGCGGAGCGAAAACCGCTTGTGCCTCCCTGGGACCTGGAATGGTGTCCGAGGGCTCTTAAATGTATTATTTAATCCATAATAGTCTTGTTGTAAAGATAGTATTATGCTCACTCTACAGATGCAGAAGCTGAGGCTCAGGGACGTTGTACTGAGTCAAATTACCAAGGCTAGTACAGAGGAAATGAGACTCGTTCCAAGGTCATTTATTCCCCATATTGACACAGACCACTAATTAACACTTGTTGCTGTGCTTGTTAGCTACTCTCAAGTTGTCCCTGGCTCATGGGGACCCCATGCACAACAGAATGAAATGTTGCTTCGTCCTGTGCCATCCCTATGATTGATTGCATAGTACTGCTGTAATCTATAGAATTTTCATTGGCTAATTTTCGGGAGTAGATCACCAGGCCTTTCTTCCTAGTCTGTCTTAGTCTAGAAGCTCCACTGAAACCTGTTCAGTATCATAGCAACACACAAGCCTCCACTGATAGATGGGTGGTGGCTGCTCAGGAGGTACACTGGCCAGGAATCAAACCCAGGACTTTCTCATGAAAGGTGAGAATTCTACCACTGAACCACCAATGCCCCCAATTAGCACTTAAACCAAAAACCCGTTGCTGTCGAGTCTATTCTGACTCATAGTAACCCTATAGGACAGAGTAGAACTGCCCAATAGTGTTTCCAAGGAGCAGCTGGTGGATTCGATCTGCTGACCTTTTGGTTAGCAGCCGAGCTCTGTGTCACCAGGGTTTAGCATTTAGGCAGTACAAATTAATGAAATTATATATTTTGAGAGTTGGAATTGAAATTAGAGGTAATTGACTTCTACCTTCTATTCAATGCCAGATTTTTCTCTGTAGGTTTCCAGACAGATGTTCACTAGTTTCTACTTTGGTACCTCCAGTCATGAAGAACACATTCCTTCACAGAGTACTTAACCCTTGTAGATATATGGTATTGTCCATATTTGATATCTTTGATTATCCATATAGTTCATGTCATCTAAATAATTTTCTTATATCTATGTACACGTTATACTCAGTCATTCACTTATTAATCCAAAAATATTTATTATCTATTATTACCTGCCAGGCAGTATGTTCATTTGAGAGCACAATGATAAATAAAGCAAATACCATCCCTATCTTGACAGTGGCTGCAACAGTGGGCTCAAACATAGCAATCATAGTGAGCATGGTGCAGGACCAGGCAGTGTTTTGTTCTGTTGTGCACAGGGCCACTATGAGTTGGAACCTACTTGAAGGCACCTAAACAACAACAACAACATCTTCATGGAGTTTACATCGTTTAAATGAAGATTTGATGCAATTCATATTTGAGTAGCTGGAGGAGAAGAGCATTAATGACAACATAGAATAAAAAAAAAAAGGCTCTAAAATGTGGCTTGCTCATACCTATAATAAAATGTTTATGTAGAAGGTCACTAACATGCCTTTGAGGATAACTTAGAAAATGAAATATGGGGAGAATTTTTCCTTTGAGAAAGCAATGAAAAATTTGCTTGGAGCATCTAAACGGCTCCTCAGAGATCTGGCTGAGTTATGACTGTGACATAAAGGAATCCCTGGCAAACTGGGTTGTAATGTTTGGCAGATGCAAGACTGTACTAAATGATGGACATGCCATTGTGCAATTATTGACTCCAGAACTTGGTGTGAATGGGCCCTGGTCTGTTCCTGAAGTAGCAACTGCTTAGACTGGCTCTCAGAGGACCCACCAGGGAAATCCATTTGATCCTTACATATAAGAAGCAGCCCTGGGGAAGGCTTGAGGGAGGCTTCTGGGCAAGTACCTTCACCACAGCAAGACTGAACAATCATTAAGCACCTATTATTTGCTAGGCCCTTTACATAAATAATCTCAGGTAATCCTCACAACAACTCTCCAAAAGATTTTTTATCCCTCTATTATGGATGAAGTAGAGCAAGAGTCTTGGAGGTTAAGTCCCCTATCCAATTTCATAGCTAATAAGCAGAGGATCCTGAATTCCCACCCAAGTGCATCTGACTCCCAATTCTATGTTTTTTTGCGTTATACCAAGCTGACTTTGCATTATACCTTGAAAAACAAGGCTCCAGGAATTGACGGAATATTGACTGAGATGTTTCAACAAACGGATGCAGCGCTGGAGGTGCTCACTCATCTATGTCAATAAATTTGGAAGGCAGCTTCCTGGCCAACTGAGTGGAAGAGATCCATGTTTGTGCCCATTCCAAAGAAAAGTGACCCAACAGAATGTGAAAATTATCAAACAATATCATTAATATCACACATAAATAAAATTTTGCTGAAGATCATTTAAAAGCAGTTACAGCAGTACATTGACAGGAAACTGCCAGAAATTGAAGCCAGATTCAGAAGATGACATGCAGCAAGGAATATCATTGCTGATGTCAGATGGATCTTGGATATTGGCTGAAAGTAGAAAATACCAGAAATATGTTTACCTGTGTTTTATTGACTATGCAAAGGAATTCAACTGTGTAGATCATAACAAATTATAGATAACATTGTGAAGAATGAGAATTCCATAACACTTAATTGTCCTTAAAAGGAACCTGTACATAGACCAGAGGAAGTCATTCAAACAGAACAGGGGGATACTGTGTGGTTTAAAGTCAGCAAAGTTTTGCATTGCCATACTTAGTTCACCATACTTAGTCTGTATGCTGAGCAAATAATCCGAGGAGCTGGACTATATGAAGAAAAAAGCAGCATCAGGATTGGAGGAAGTCTCATTAACAACCTGAGATATGTAAATAACACAACTTTGCTTGCTGAAAGTGACAGGACTTAAAGCACTTACCGATGAAGATCAAAGACTACAGCCTTCAATATGGATTACACTTCAACATAAAGAACAAAAATCCTCACAACTGGACCAATAAGCAACAACATGATAAATGGAAAAGATATTGAAGTTGTCAAGGATTTCATTTTACTTGGATCTACAATCAATGCCCATGGAAACAGCAGTCAAGAAATGAAATGACATATTGCATTGAGCAAATCTGCTTTAAAATACCCCTTTAAAGTGTTAAAAAGCAAAGATGTCACTTTGAGGACTAAAGTGATCCATACCCAAGCCATGGTATTTTCAAACACCTCATATGCATGTGAAAGCTGAACAATGAATAAGGAAGACCGAAGAAGAATTGATGCCTTTGAATTATGGTGTTGGCGAAGAATATTGAATATACCATGGACTGCCAGAAGAGTAAATAAATCTGTCTTGGAAGAAGTACAGCCAAAATGCTCCTTAAAAATTAGGATGGCAAGCTTCATCTCACGTAGTTTGGACATGTTATTGGCAGGGCCCGGTCCCTGGTGAAGGACATCATGCTTAGTAAAATAGAAGGTCAGCAAAAAAGAGGAAGACCCTCAATGAGATGGATTGACACAGTGACTGCAACAATGGGCTCAAACAGCAACCATTGTGAGGATGGTGCAGGACCAGACAGTGTTTTGTTCTGCTGTACATGGAGTCACTATGAGTTGGAACTGACTCACTGGTGCCTACCAATAACAACAACCGATCCTTCACATTTCTGAGAAGACAACTGCCAGATTCCTTGAAACTCTCGTTAAGATTCAAGAAGTAGAATTACCTCAAAGCTAGTGAAGCTTAAATTTTAAGGCTCTTCATTTGCATGGGACAAATTCAAGGTTTCGGGAGAGGACTTTTCAATGTATAATGTGTTTACATGGGCACATATTTTTGTAAACTATGTAAAGGTAAAATATTTCTACATTCTTTTTTATTAAAGAGAACCTCCAAAATTGTAAAAGTCTTTGGCACCATAAAACTTGTGTTACAGGTATATTGAGACAACAGTCATTCATTCAACAAACATTTCTTGAGTGCCTAAAACATGCCAGGCACTGTTCCAGGTGCTGAGGATACAGCAGTGAACAACCCAGAACAGATACCCCTGTCTTCATGAAGCTAATCATCCAGAGACCAGGTTTACTGGCATGGTCCTGTCAGAAAAGGCATGGCACATTCAAACTGGATAATTTGAAGAAATTTCAATAAAAAAGATTATTTAAAAATGTGTGACAGTATGTAGGGAAACCACAAAGAATAGTGCAGTATTTTGTGACTAGTAACAAGAGGGCACTAGCTTGCAGAGGCAAGGGGAGGGAGTGGTTACAAATACCTGGAGACAGAGATAGCTATGTGAAGAGTTCTGCCTAACAGAGCTGGAGCTGAGGCCTTTGGCTGGGGGCTACTAACTAACCGGCAACCCTATACGGAAGAGGCAGGACAATAAGCGTTCAGCCTGACTTCCACTTGCCCTCTGCCTTCCTGCTGATGTTTCTCATTGGCCAAACCTAGTTAGAGCTAGAAAGCAGAGTAGCCCGTTGATGCAGTTCATACAGGCCAGCCTCCTGAAGCACATGGGGCAGAAAGGTGGAGGGTGGCACTGGAGGAGCAATAGATGGTATCCAGCATGTCGTATGGGTTAAGTTCAATCCCTAGAACTCCATTGAGGATGTGGTCTTGGAAAAAGGGTTATGTCAAGTAGAATGCCAAGTCTAGCACTGATATTGCTCCTGAGAACAACAATAATACTAACAATAATAGCAAGAGGTAACTTATTGAAAATGTACTCTGTTGTAGACATGAGTTGAGATTGTAGCATATGATGGCACATAAGCTGTCTCCTTCTAATAGTATTCTAATAGGGTGCTAGAAGTTGGCCTTTTGCCAACTTTGAAGCATTTTTTTTCCACCAATATAGGAAGAGTTAAGCTGCCTGAGGGATTCTTTTATATCTTTATCTGTTTTATATATTAGATTCTGTGAAAAGAAAAAGAAAATGCATTGGATAACCATATATGAAGAATTCATATTCAAGCAGCCATAGTGAGATAATGAAAGATTGAGATAATACTAATTACAGAATTGAAATTGATACTTTTTGGCAAGGTGCCTTAGCAACCCCTCTATTGTCTCTCAGATTGGGCACTTGCTAAAAGGTTCATGGGACCTGGGAGGCAGAGTGTAAAAGATGTAGGGAATTGAATAGTTCCCATTTAATTTTTAAATTATTCTTAAGCAGAAAGGCTATTCCCAAAGAGGACCAACGGGGACTGACCCATATATGAGAATGAAGTAGTTTGTCCATCTGAGAGTCATGTTTCAAATCGCTCAGGCCACTGACATTGAATATGCAAATGCGTTATTTCATAGTTCCTCAAAGGTATACAAAGTAAACTTGGAAAAGTTCACAAACTTCAACAAAGTTAACAATTACTTTCTCCACACCCATGACATCAGACATACATTAGCCATACTTAAAATCCAATAAGCCCAATGTTTATTGGAGTAAATGACATGTCTTAAGGTCTTAGGAAATCTCAATCCCAAATTTAAGCTTTGAATTAAAGAACCATTAAGCTGGAAATTGAGCTTACAAATTATTCATTGAATCTCCTCATTTGACAGATGAAGAAACTGTGATCTAGAAGAGGAAAGCGCGTTGCTCAAGGTCACAGCGTTAGTTAGTAACTAAGCTGTGATCAGTGCATTTTGTGTCCTGTCTCCAGCCCTTTGGTCCTTGTATTTACATCATACTAGTTCTCAGAGATATAGACAGGGAGAGCTGAAGTCTGACGGTTTCTGAAGGGATAACTCTGCAGAGACAAAGTTTACTAAATCCACAGAAGAAAGAATAATACTCACTTCTCTGATAATATAGAGGGGAAAAGTCAGTGTTAAAGAGTTTGATTACAGGAAAAGTGTGGGATAAAGAAACCTAAAATAGTCTTGTCTGTCTACACTGAAAAAGGAGAGCTTAACTTGTACAATCTTTTTTGACACCACCAGGTTCCTACTTTCATGAAATGTGGGCAGGAGCAATATTCATCTTTGAGACTATCTGATATATAGGTAAATGTCTTACCTTAAAGATATATTAAGAAGTTTAATCAAAAAATCATACTTCACAACACCTAGATGAAATGATAAATGAATAAGTGGCACCTAGGCTCTGATAGGAAACCCTAGTGGCATAGTGGTTAAGAGCTACGGCTGCTAACCAAAAGGTCAGCAGTTTGAGTCCACTAGGCGCTCCTTGTAAACTCTATGGGGCAGTTCTACTCTGTCCTATAGGGTCGCTATGAGTCAGAATGGACCCAACGGCAATAGGTTTGTTTTTGTTTTTTTTTTTTTTTTAGGCTATGATAATTGCTGGACAATTTCAATCTTCAGGAGATATTCAACCAACTGCCACAGCTGATGCTCTATTCCTTCCCCTGAGAAAGCATGAACAACTTGAGGGGCTTCTGTGTTCAGACTCCCAAGTTTCCCAAGATTCTACTGTAGTTACTTTTGAAGAAAAAGAAAAATCAGCCCTGCTCCTTTTTAACCACCATCTTTCACTTAACAGGGGCTGGGCCCAATGAGATCACCTGAGCTGTGATCCTTTCACACCTGACTCTCCGGGAAACCGTCGACCCCAGCTATTATCTGCCTAGCATCACTCTCCACCTGAGGCACAAGTAAAATACTATGAGCTCCCTGTCTGATGTCACCAGGGGATGAGACACACTTAAATACTTTTACAGAGAGCTAATGTATTGCTTCTCTTCATATTTTTATTGTTTTTGTTGGCTAGGGAGTCATTTTCCATTCCACTGGAATTTTTCTGGTCACTCATTTTTCCAACAATTTAACAGTATAAATTCATTGGTGTTGACAAAGTCAACTTATATTAAAAACATTGATTCCTGAGAAAGATTAGATGGGGCAAGCATACCTGTGACTGAATGGAGAAGTGTGGAGCTCCTCTCCACTGCAAGTTGTAACCCCCATGCTCAGTTGGCTTGAACGTGTGTAACATACAGAAATAATGTGGAATGACTTTAGTTGAATGTTTATTATGAGGAAGTTGCTTAAGCATCCTCTGGAATGTCATTTCTAATTCCATCTTCATTCTGAGGGAGAATAATGATGTCCTTCCTACACATTTATTAATTTTAGCCCAAGTCAGTTATGTATATAGTTCCAGTTCTGGTCCATCACGTAGAGAATCATCCACACTCTTGATCTGATCTTTAGGCCATAATGGATATCAAAGTGTAGGCTTATTTTCCTGTGATTATTAACCATGGACTGAATCATACTAAATAAGGCAATGGCAGGAAAAAAATGTTATCAACAAGGATATTGGCCCATGGCAGTTAAATATGAATCCAGTGTGGGTGACTTGTCCAATAAGCCTACAAAAAGGCAATCTGGTGTCTGTCTTTTTATACGTTTATATTGAAAACAAATCTTCTGTATGAATCTATGAACATTGACATGATAAATCATAATCAATCCTTCCAGGATATTCTGACCACATAATTTCAGCTATGTTCAACCATGTGTTAAACCCATGGCATTTAGAGCTTCATCCTTTAATCACAAATGTATAAAATTTTCAATGTTTATATTCACTTCATTGAGGAAGAACTATAAGAAATATTGAGGGGATCTATTCAAATACCAAGAGTCCTAGTGGTGCAATGGTTAAGTGCTTGGCTGCTAACTGAAAGGTTGGAAGTTCAAACCCACCAAGTAGTTCTGCAGGAGAAAGACCTGGCAATCTGCTCCTGCAAAGATTACAACCTAGGAAACCCTATCGGGTAGTTTTACTTTGTCACATGGGGTCATCATGAGTCAGAATCGACTCAATGGCAAACAGCAACAACAACATTCAAACACCATTTAATAAATGTAATTTTCAATCGCTTTATATTCAAAACTTTAAATGAGGTGAATCAAGAGCAATAAGGAACAAGAGATGGAAAATTCTCCCAGGCCTTTTTGGATTGAATTATTAATTGACTAATTGTACCATCAATAAAGGAGCCCTAGTGGCACAGTGGTTAAACGCTCAGCTGCTAATCAAAAGTTCAAACCCATCAGCTGCTCCAAGGGAGAAAGATATGGCAGTCTGCCTCCGTAAAGATTTACAGCCTTGGAAATCCTATGGGGCAGTTCTACACTGTCCTACAGGGTTGACTTGAGTCAGAATCAACCCCACTGCAATGGGTTTGGTTTGGTTTTTTACCATTCAATAGATACTAATTTCACGTATACCTAGTTTGATGTACTATATTCATTAGTGACTAAAATATACCGTCCATGATCTTGCAGAATATATAATAAAATGGCTTTTAGATATTGTAGCAACAGTATAGGTACACACAGTGTTAGACAGGCATTGGATACATACAATGGCTAGACAGGCATCAGATTATTATCATAGATAATCCCATTCTAAAAGGGGATATAGTCATATAGCAGTCACTAGTCTATAGTAATTTTAAAATTCAAATGAGTACATGTTTCTAGTACCTTCTGAGAATTTGGTTATACAACTTTCCTGTCTCATAATAAATGGTCCATGTTTGCAATTAAACCATCTTCTCAGCCTGATTTCTACCTGTAAAGTTTGTACTGTCTCTATTTCTTTCAGTAGAAGCTAATAACAATCCCTTTAAAATTTTTGTTGAATTCCTCAGTATCAGCTAATGAAATAAAAGCCACATTTACAAATCTCTTTGAGATAAGTGTTCTTTACACTGGGGTCTTTATGAGGCTGCTTTGTGTCTTGAAATTCTTAGAAACCTTATTGTTTAAAGAGAATGTCTGCAAGACCTACCCTTCTTGTACTTTGAAGAACTGTTGTCTGTCCGAAAGGGTCTATGAAACACTTCCTTAGATATTTTTGAGATCTTAACAAAGAATTATACAGTATCACACTAATTTGACTCTGATCTTGAGGCTCTTTGTTACTTTGAGAACCCGGTGCTGGGTGAAAAAAGCTTTCATTTCCTTCAAATTCTACCCAAAAACTTAATAGTTTGTTCTTTAGTTTATTTCTCTCACTTCTTACTTTATTACGGTCAGCTAGAAGAAGCCAAGTAGTGTGTTCATCACTCTACCTGGAGCTCCCTTTAGCTAAATTATCAAGTTTATTAGTTACTTTTTCTATTTTCTACATTACTGTGTGCGACAGTTTTGCTAATATTTTCCCATGACCATAAAAAAAGAGTCTGCTTTCCTTTAGCTTTTAGTATCAATTTTCTCTCTTTCCTCTTAGCTTTTACCAGAAGTCTCCACAACATCCTTCCAGTGTTTTCCCATTCCTGGTCACAAAGCCAATGCCATATGTTTTAGGATGTTTATTTTAATGGAAGCACCCCAACTGAAGGCGTCAAATTTCTGTTCCAGTTACTATTGCTGTATAAATAGTGATTAAAAAACTTAAAATGACAGCCATTTTATTATGCTCTGGAGTCTGTGGGTTTAGAATTTGGACAAGACACAGCAGAAATGGCTTGTCTCTGTTTTTCAATGCCTAGTGCCTCAGCTGGGAAGACTTGATGGATACGGGTGATTGAACAGCTGGTGTCTGAAATCCTCTGGAGGCATCTTCACTCACATGTCTGGCAGTAGATCCTGGCTATCAGCCGGGACCTCAGCTGTGTTGTCCACTGGAACACCTATATGTGTCCTTCCAGTGTAGCCTGAACTTGCTATCAGCATTGTGGTTTTAGGGTTGTTGGACTTCTTACTTGGCTGCTCAGGACTCTGAAGGCAAATGCCCCAGCAGACAATGTAAAAGGTGTATTGTCTTTTATGTTCTAGCCTTGGAAGTTACATGGCACCATTCTATTCAAAGAACTCACAAGCATGACCAAATTCAAAGGGAGACATTGACCCCATCTCTTCATGTGAGCATGGCAAGATCACGTTATAGGTCACGTTATACATGAAGGATAGGAGATACGTTGCAGCCATCTATTAAAAATGCAATCTGCCACAATCAAAGACTTAAAAGATGCCAAGTGTGATCCACATTATATTTCCATGTAATGTGCCCTGTCTGGTCCCTAGAAAAAAACATATGGATCATAATAGATTACAGCTGAATCTGTAGATTTAACCAGATACTAGCTCAAATCATAGATTCTACTCTTAAGTGTGGCATATATACTGGAACACATCAGTAAAGCATCTGGTACTTGGCATGTGGCTTTTAATTTGGCAAATGCTTTTTTATTTTATTTTTTTACTTATTTTTTTTCCTGAAACTCATCAGAAAAAGGGAGGATCAAAAACTGTTCACCTATACATGGCAAGGACAGCAGAACTTAAACATTATCTTGCCTAGACTATGTTGTTAGTCTGCTCTGCCATAATATTGTCAGTAGAGACTTATTTATTTTTGCCATTTTGTAGAACATAATGCTGGTCCACTATATTGATGACATTATGCTAATTGGAATTGGTGAGCAGAATGGGCCATACATTCTAGATGCCCTAGTAGTAGATACGTGTGTCAGAGAAATAAAATCTCCCAAAAATTCCTGGACCTGCCCACTGGTTAATTTTTAGGGGGCAGATTAGTTTGAGCATGCATAGTCATCCTTTCTGTAATTGTTGCACTCCTATCACCAAGAAAGAGGGATAGGTTTTGCCGTCTCTTTTGTAGTTTGGAGTCAATGTGGAGTACACTTAAGAATGTGGTTCTAATCCATTATCAGAAGACTCAGAAAGCTTCTAATCTCAAGTGAAGGCTGAGATAGATTAGGTGGTGCAGTAGGTCCAGGCTGTGGTATAAGCTGCTCTGCATCTTGGGCTGAATGATCTAGCAGATCCAGAAGTATCTGTAGTAGCTAAGGATGATGAATGGAGTGTCTGGCAAGCTACAATAGGATAATTGCAGCAGGTAACCTAGTGTTCTAAGGTGAATCCTCTGTGGCAGAGAATTGGTCTTGAAACATATCTCCTGTCATATTACTAGGCTCTAGCTGAGGCCATTCACCTGATCATGGAACACCAAATGACCGTGTGACCTGAGATGCCCATCAAGTACTGGCTGTTACCTGTACCACTGGATTATAAGGTCAGGTGTGTAAAGCAGCAATCCATCCCATGATGGAAGTGGCAGATTCAGGATTGGATTTCAGCTGGTCTAGAAGGTATGAGAAAATTCATGGATAAGAGGCCCAGACTTCACTATCACCAACCTTGGCTGCACTGCTGCCTTGTCCTCAATCCTATCTATGGCTTCAGGGTAAGTTCTGTATGACTCAGGCCTGGGTCACCGATGGGTTGGCATTGTTGGTATTAGCTGGAAATGCACACTGATACATTAAAGTCCCACTCAGGGGTGACTGTGAAGCACATTGGCAAAGGAAAATCCAGGGATTAAAACTGAAAAAAGTACAGTTGTTCATCTACTTCATACAGAGGGAAACTTCTGGCTTGCAGTATGTATATATATATATATATGTATAAACTCCTATTTGGCATATTGGTCAGGAATATGGAGAGAACAAGATTGCAGATAGAGGAAATTGATATAAGTATGAACCTCTGGGAGTAGACACAAAATATGCAGATCTTTTGTCTCACATTAATGCCACCAAAGACCAAAAGGGAGAGTACGACCAACGCTTAGGGTGTCACTCAGAGTCTTTCCTTGGCATCCCAGAGCTGGTGCAATGAGTCCATTAACAGAGTGGCCATGGTGACAGGCATATAGGTGATGAATGGGCTTAAGAGCATAAGCTGCCCCTCAGCAAGGCCTATCTTAACATTGTCATTGCGAAATACAAATCTGCTATCAGCAAAGACCAAAGTACTATTCCTCAGGGATACCAGGCAGCCACTTGATGGCAGATCATTACATAAAAATCCTTCTACCTTCATTTACATTTACTGAAATTGACACATATACCAAATATAGGGTTGCCTTCCTTTCCTGCGATGCCTTTTTTAATAATCACCATCTGAAACCTTATGGAACATTTTATCTATTGGTGTGCATTCCACATAAAATCACCTCTGATCAAGGGGATTCATTTTACAGCAAAGGAAGTGTGACAATAGCCTCACGAGTATGGGTTTACTGGTCTTACCCTGTACCCTCTTGCCTAGAAACTGCTAGCCTGATAGAAGAATTGAATGGCCTGTGAAATCTCAGCTAAGACACTCACAATGGGAAAACACTTGCAGGGGCAGGGTGCTGTCCTTCAAGATGTGGCATATACCTTGAACTGATAGTTGTTGTTGCTAGTTGCCATTGAGTCAGCTCCGACTTGTGGTGACCCTATGAATGAAACATTCCCCACTCCCGCACCATCCTCACAATCTTTGGTATGTTTGAGCCCATTGTTGCAGCCACCGTCAGTTTATCTCATAGAGAGTTTCCTTCATTTTGGCTGACCCTCTACTTTACCAACCATGATAGTCTTTTCTAGCAGTTTGTCTTTCCTGATGATGTGTCCAAAGTAAGTAAGACAAAGTCTCACTATCCTTACTTCTAAGGAGCATTTTGGCTGTACTTCCTCTGAGACAGATTTGTTTGTTCTTCTGGTAGTCCATAGTATGCTCAATATTCTTTACCAACATCACAATTCCAATCCATCAATTCTTTGTCTGTTTTCCTTTTTCACTGTCCAGCTTTTACATGCATATGGAGTGATTGAAAAGACTACGGCTTGGATCAGGCACACCTTAGTGTCAAAATGACCTCTGATGGTACTTTTTCCTATTAGTTAAAATACATGGCTCTGGGAAACAGGGAGTGGATCACACCCAGTGATCTACCTGTGGAATCTGTGCTTCCATTCCCTTAATCCTAGGCTCTGCCAGGTAACGGAATCCACTTATGTGGTGGGAGAAAACTCTTTTCTGGGAAGATAGTATGTTTTATTAAACTGGGTCCTGTGACTACCCCTTTAGGCTCTGCATGTCTGTAGACCAATAGGCTAAGGAAAGCGTTACTATATTGGCTGTGGTAACTTATCCTGATCACTGTAGGCAGCAAAGGTGAATAGTACACTATGGGGGCATGTCTGGAATCCACAGGAATCACTGGTGTGTCTATTCATATTTCCATGCCTAGTAATGACTATTATTAGCCAACTACAGCCAACATTCCTGAGTAAGGCGAAGGCAACTAAGCGTTCATAACTCTTAGGGGTTAAGGTCTGTATTACCCTACTGGGTAAATAGCCCGTATCAGCTGAAATACTAGACAAGGGTGAGGGGAATATAGAATGGATAGTGAATGTGGCTTCTAGACAAGCTATGGTAGTGGGAACTGTAGCTTGTTTTACAAACCTTCTTGTCTTAGTCTTCTAGGAGACCACAACCGACCACCATTCTGTATGTCCATTGATGGACTTGTACCTTTCCTCTCAGAGAAGGAGTGACAAAACCTTCATTTAAAAATAAGTGGCATCCTCATGTTATAGTCTGGAAGCTTCAAATCCTGAGAGAACAAATGGGCCCGAGTGGTGCAAGAGTTTGTTGGTACCCAAACTGAACTTTCTTTGGAACGCAGCATTTCTCTGGATTTTCCAGTCCCTGTTTTAACTTCGTTAATGTCATCCCCGCAGTTTCTTTGCTTTAACTAAACCCTTGTGAATGCATCCCAGATGATTCCAGCAAACTTACACTATGACTGGCTGCAAGCACAGAGAGAACATGTCTCTCTGCCTGGCTCACACTAGTAATCAATGCCCTTATCCAGCCTGGAAACGCTGGTGGCATAGTGGTTAAGAGCTACGGCTACTAATCAAAACGTCAGCAGTTCGAATCCACCAGCCACTCCTTGGAAACTCTATGGGGCAGTTCTACTCTGTCCTATAGGGTCGCTATGAGTTGGAAT
>NW_004443939.1:6025444-6027691 GCF_000243295.1 Trichechus manatus latirostris
GTGAGTTAGAATTTTCTTCTACATTTTTCTCTGGCTCTGTCGGGGACCCTATATTGTGATCCCTGTCAGAGCAGTCGGTGGTGGTAGCTGGGCACCATCTAGTTGTGCTGGACTCAGTCTGGTGGAGGCTGTGGTAGTTGTGGTCCATTAGTCCTTTGGACTAATCTTTCCCTTGTCTTTTTAGTTTTCTTCATTCTTCCTTGCTCCCAAAGGGGTGAGACTAGTAGATTATCTTAGATGGCCGCTCACAAGCTTTTAAGACCCCAGACGCTACTCACCAAAGTAGGACGTAGAACATTTTCTTTATAAACTATATTATGCCAATTGAGCTAGATGTTCCCCAACACCATGGTTCCTACAGCCCTCAGCCCAGCAATTCGGTCCCTCAGGGGGTTTGGATGTGTCTATGGAACTTATGTGACCTTGCCTTGTACAAGATGTGCTGCCTTCCCCAGTATTGTGTACTGTCTTTACCCTTCACCAAAGTTACCACTTATCTATTGTCTAGTTAGTGTTTTTCCCTCCCCACCTGACTTAGTCATCTAGTGCTTCTATAACAGAAATACCACAAGTGGATGGTTTTAACAAAGAGAAATTTATTTCTTCAGAGTAAAGTACGCTAAAAGTCCAAATTCAGGGCGTCAGCTCCGGGGGAAGACTTTCTCTTTCTCTCAGCCTCCTCATCAAAGTTCCCCCGGACTAGGAGCTTCTCTGCACAGGGAGCCCAGGTCCAAAAGACACGCTCTCCTCCTGGCACTGCTTTCTTGGTGGTAGAGGTCCCCAACTCTCTGCTTGCTTCCCTTTCCTTTTATCTCTTGAGAGATAAAAGGTGGTGCAGGCCACACCCCAGGGAAACTCCCTTTACATTGGATCAGGGATGTGACCTGGGTAAAGGTGGTGTTACAATCCCACCCTAATCCTCTTTAACATAAAATTACAATCACAAAATGGAGGCCAACCACACAACTCTGGGAATCATGGCCCAGCCAAATTGATACACACATTTTTGGGTGGACATAATTCAAACCATGACACCACCCTTTCCCTCCCAACCATCAAAGATTGTTTCTTTTTGTGTGTAAAACTTTTCATGAGTTTTTACAGTAGTGGTCTCATACATTATTTGTCCTTTTGTGATTGACTTATTTCACTCAGCATAATGCTCTCCAGATTCATCCGTGTTGTGAGATCCTTTGGAGATTTATCATTATTCTTTATTGTTGCTTAGTACTCCATTGTGTGTATGCACCGTAGTTTCTTTATTCATCTGTTGATGGGCATCTAGGTTGTTTCCATCTTTTTGCTATTGTGAACAATGCTGCAGTGAACATGGGTGTGCATATGTCTATTCTTGTGATGGCATTTCTCTCTCTAGGATATATTTCTAGGAGTGGGATTGCTGGGTCTTATAGTATTTCTATTTCTAGCTTTTTACGGAAGTGCCGTATCATTTTCCAAAATGGTTATACCATTTTGCATTCCCACCAGCAGCGCATAAGAATTCCAGTCTCCCCTCAGCCTATCAAACATTCGTTATTTTCTGTTTTTTTGATTCATGCCAGTAATGCTGGGGTGAAATGGTATCTCATTGTGGTTTTGATTTGAATTTCTCTAATGGCTAGTGATTGCGAGCATTTCCTCATGTCTGTTAGCCACCTGAATGTCTTCTTTGGTGAAGTGTCTGTTCATGTCCTTTGCCCATTTTTTAATTGGATTATTTGTCTTTTTGTTGTAGAGGAGTTGGATTTTCCTGTAGATTTTAGAGATTAGACCTTAGTCTGATTTGTAATAGCCAAAAATTTTTTCCAAATCTGTGGGCTTTCTTTTTACTCTTTTGGTGAAGTCTTTTGATGAGCATAAGTGATTAATTTTTAGAAAGTCCCAGTTATCTAGGTTATCTTCTGGAGTTTGTGTGTTGTTAGTTATGGTTTGTATCCTGTTAATGTTGTATATTAGGGCCTCTAGCATTGATCCTATTTTTTCTTCTATGATCTTTACAGTTTTTGGTTTTATATTTAGGTCTTTGATCCATTTTGAATCTGTTTTTGTGTATGGTGATTGGTATGGGTCCTCTTTCATTTTTTTTGCAGATGGACATAGAGTTTTGCCAGCACCACTTGTTAAAAAGACTGATTTTTCCCCATCTGATGGACTTTGGGCTCTTGTTGAAGATCAGGTGACCTTAGGTGGATGGATTTACTTCTGGGTTCTCAATTCTGTCTGTTTGTCAATGTATCTGTCATTGTA
>NW_004443939.1:6028689-6030044 GCF_000243295.1 Trichechus manatus latirostris
TGAGAGATATTGGTCTATAATTTTCTTTTTTTGTGGTGTCTTTGCCTGGTTTTGGTATCAGGGTTATGCTAGCTTCTCAGAATGAATTCGGAAGTGTCACTTCCTTTTCTATGTTCTGAAATAGTTTGAGTAGTACTGGCATAAGCTCTTCTCTGAATGTTTGGTAGAATTCTCCAGTGAAGCCATCTGGGCCAGGGCTTTTTTTGTCGGAATTTTTTTTTATTACCTTCTCAGTCTCTTCTCTTGTATGGTTCTGTTCAGAGTTTCAACATCTCTTTGTGTTAGTTTGGGTAGGTAGTATGTTTCTGGAAATTTATCCATTTCCTCTAGGTTTTCAAATTTGTTGCAGTATACTTTTTCATAATATTCTGTTATGATACTTTTTATTTCAATTGGGTCTGTTGTAATGTCCCCCATTTCATTTCTTATTTGGGTAATTTGAATCCTCTCCTGTTTTTCTTTTGTCAGTTTGGCCAGTGGTGTGTTGATTTTGTTGCTCCTTTCAAAGAAACAACTTTTGGTTTTGTTGACTCTTTATATTGTTTCTCTATTCTCTATTCCATTTATTTCTGCTCTGATCTTTATTATTTCCTTTCTTCTGGTGGCTATGGGCTTTATTTGTTTTTCTCTTTCTATCTGTTTGAGTTGTGCAGTTAATGTTTTGATTTTGTCCCTTTCTTCTTTTTTGATGTATGCATCTATTGCTATAAATTGTCCTCTCATGACTGCCTTTGCTGTGTCCCAAAGTTTTGGTATGATGTGTTTTCATTCTCGTTTCATTCTAGGAATTTTTTTATTCCATCTCTGATTTCTTCTATTACCCAGTGGTTTTTAAGCAGGATGTTATTCAGTTTCCATTTAACTGATCTTTTTCCTTGCTCTTCCTATTGTTAATTTCTACCTTAATGGTGTTGTGGTCAGAGAAGATACTTTGTACTATCTCAGTGGTTTGGATTTTGTTGAGGGTTGCTCTGTGGCCTAAGATGTGGTCTATTCTGGAGAACGTTCCATGTGCATTGGATAAGAATGTGTACTTTGCAGTTATTGGGTGGAGTGTTCTATATCTGTCTATGAGGTCAAGTTGGCTGATTGTGCCCTTTAGGTCTTCTGTATCTTTGTTGAATTTCTTTCTGGCTGTTCTGTCCTTTAGAAGAGTGGTGTGTCAAATTCTCCTACTATTGTTGTGGAACTGTCAATTTCTCTTTTCAATACTGTTAGAGTTTGTTTTATGTATTTTGGAGCCCTGTCATTGGTTGTGTAGATTTTTATTTTGGTTATTTCTTCATGATGGATTGTCCCTTTAGTCACTATATAGTACCCTTCTTTGTCTTTTTTGGTGGATTTTGTTTTAAAGT
>NW_004443939.1:6031752-6043549 GCF_000243295.1 Trichechus manatus latirostris
CTGTCTTTGGGGCATTCAGTAGTTATTTTTTTCATTTATTGATTGTAGATTTGTTTGTTTCATCCTGCTTTTTTGTTTTATTTGATTATATCTGTGTGTTGTTTGTTGTTTGCTCATCTGTGGATATGATACTTTTCACCTCCTTGTCCACTGTTCAGGGCCAGTCACTCAGCTATGGTGCAGCTGGGCATGTCCAGCTGAAGGGGAGTTGTGGGGATGGGTAATTTGTGGCATGTACTAGGGCCAACAGGGTAGTCTGGGAATCAGTGCAGGGCAGGTTCCAGTAGGTCTTGCTTCTGCTGCTCAGGGGTGTGATGTTCAGCATACAGTGCAGGTAGGCAGGAAGGAGGGAGGAGATGGTGATGGTGGAGGAAAGATGGATATGAGAGAGAGGAGGGAGAAACAGGAGCCAAAAACAAGTAAACAAAGAAGTAAAGAAAGTGTGCTAAGGGAGCTTGCTGTTGTATTAGAGTGATGGAAAACTGAGAAATGGAGAAAAATAAAAAGGAGAAAAAAGAAAAAAAGAAAAAGGGCAAAATAAATTAATAAAAATTAAGGGGAAAAAAAAGAAAGGAAAAGCCCACAGGGATCCCACCACTGCATCTGCGAAGACCAGGGATGTGGCTGCCAGGCTGTACTTCACAGCCTGGCTAGAAGGGGTAGAGATGTCACACAGTTCCAGGTATTCAGGAGACAGGAAGAGAAGGTAAGTATAGTGAGACTAGAAACTGAGAAATGAGGAAAGACAAAAAGAAAAAAAGAGAGAAAAGAAAACCAAAAGAGAAAAAAAGAAATGCCCCCAGGGATCCCACCTCACAACTGTGCAGACCGGAGAAATAGTTCCCAAGCCTTGGAGTACCACCCAGCTAAAAGGGGCTCCCAAGCCACGAAAAGAAAAAGAAAACAAACAAACAAACAAAACAGACTAAATTAAAACAAAACAAAACAAAAAATCCCCGGGGATCCCACCAGCGTGGCGGCACAGGCTGGGAAGCAGTTCCATAGTCGAGCAGTGCTTCACAACCTTTCAGGAAGAGGCAAAGATGTCACACAGAGCCAGGTGTTTGAGAGAAAGGAGGGGGAGGTGGTGAGAGGCATGGAAGAAACCAAAAGAAGCAGTAAAAAGCAACATTAGCAACAAATAAATGACACTCAGGAAGCCAGCCAGTGTGAGTGGGTTGAATCCAAGTGGCAAAGGGCTAAATCCGGTGTCTCCTGTCCAAGAGACTGTGGCCGCAGGAAGCAGAGAAGGCCAAGCGGGAGTGAAGGGGGGGTGGGAAAGTGTATATGGCTGGTTTCTGGTTGTTTTGTCTCTTGCTGAGAGCTCCATGAAGATGCTTTTCCATACTCCCTATATGCCAATCTCCTATGTGGGTGCAGCAAATCCAGGCAGCAGGGACCTTGCACTTCCTGGCTGGCCAAATTACCTCTGCTAGCTGTGAAGTGGCAGAAGTTGAGCAGAGAGAAGGATGGGGAGTGGCGAGGTGCATATTGCTGGTTACTAGGTGCTCTGTCTCCTGCTGGGAGTTCCATGAAGCTGCTTTCCTGTACTCCCTGTCCACCAATCTCTGACAGGAGTCCAAGATGGTGAATCCGTGCTGCATTAGCTGATAGGGGACCTCCACTCATATCACTCCAGGCTGTGTTCTCTACCAGTTTCTTATTCCATTCATTGCTTGGCTGAGTTTTTATGTCTTCATTTGACGCTTAGGATTCCAGGATTGATGTTTGTCTCTGTTTTACATAGTTTTTCCTGTCTTTGCTGTGGGGGGACTGCACAGTGGTTCTGTCTATAGCACCACGTTGGCTCCACTGATTCTGATTTTATTGAAGTAAACACATAAGAAACGAAATCAAAGAATGTTTGTGTATTTGCTTTATGGACAATTGGATGGCGAGAATAAACTTGGTTCTTATGCACATCTACACTACAGGAAGAGAAATGAGTGTGAGAGAGGTAGTTGCTGTCTGAAACATGAATAGATTACAAATTTGTTGTGGTCTTGGGGGAATAAAACATTGCAAAAATGACCATTCCTCTCCAAAACCATTTCTCTATTGCCCCCAGGAAACAGACCATCCATTTATTTATTTATTATTTCAACAAATATTGAGTGCTGCTATGCACATGATTGTTTAAGGCACTGGGGTCATAGCATTGAACAAAATAGAGGAAAATTTCTGCCGTCCTGGAGTTACATTTTAGTGGGGGACAGGCAGACAAGTAAATAGTTTGTCAGATGGTTTCTTAGGCTGGGTTCTCTAGAGAAGCAAAACCAGTAAAGTGTATAAATATAGATATAGAGAAAGATTTATATCAAGGAAACATCACATGTGATTGTAGAGGCTAGAACATCCCAAGTCCGTGGATCAAGGTAGAGGCCTCTCCCAAGTCACACAGCTTCAGAAGGTGGAAAGCCCAAGATCGGCAGGTCAGAGAGCAGGGCTCCTGCTCACAGGCTGTGAAGGTCGACAAACTCCAAGATTGGCAGGCAAGACCACAAGGTTTATCCTGATTCAGGTAGCTGCAGGGGCTGGCAAACCCAAGATCAGCAGGTCAGAGAGCAGGGCTCCACTCACAGACTGTGAAGATTCGATGAATCCCAAGTTCAGCAGATAAGCTGACAGCTCAAGTCCCAAGAACCGGAGATGAGACGACAGGAGCAGCCACAAGATCCAGAGAGAGCAAAAAGCCAGAAAGTCTGCTTATATTCAGATACTGGCCACACCCGTAAGGAGACTCCCATTCATCTGATTGGCTGCTCACAGTATATTCAATCATGGGAGTGATCACATTAAAACACTGAGAATCATGGCCCATCCAAGTTGACACACAGTCTTAACCATCACAGATGGTGATAATTGTTAAGGAGAAAAATAAGTCCAGAAAGAGGGACAAGAAATCCAAGAAGAGAGGACCCCACTACCACCAATTTTAAAGAGTGGTTAATATACATCCCCCTCGTTTGTGACTTTAAATAGAGACCAGAAAGGGATGGGTCTGAGGGTTTGATAACATCTCATAAAATCTCATTCAGCTCAATATCTCAATGAACTGGTATTTATTAAACAATTACTCTATGGTGGGCAGTGTCATCAGTGCTGGGGTCATGTCAGTGAATAAAATAGATAAGGTCTCCTGTCCTCAAGGAGCTGACATTCTAGAAAAGGAGACAGATATTTTTAAAAAAATAACAACCTCATTACAAATTCTGATGAATGTGATGAAGGAAAGAAGGAAGAACCGATTTGACAACATGGAAGCAGAGCTCACAGCCTGTTCGAAGGCTTGGAACTTTGGGCATTTGTGGAAAAGTGTGAGGTTCTCACAATTTTCCTCAAGACCTGACAAAATAGTGTTTGGCAGAGCTAAAATGATTTCAAAGCTGCACTACTCACAATTACCAAAATGGAAACAACCCAAATGTCCATTGGCTGACAAATGGACAAACAAAATGTGTATAACCATACAATGGAATATTATTCAGCCATAAAAATGAATGAAGTTCTGATATATGCTACATGACGGATGAACCTTGAAACAGTATGCTAAGGGAAAGGTGTCAGTCACAAAAGATATTTTATTATTCTGTTTATATGAAATGTCTAGAATAAGCAAATCCATAGACAGAGAAAACGGATTAACAATTGCCAAGGCCTGGGAGGAGGGGGTACTGGGTATTGACTGCTTAATTGGTATGGGGTTTCCTTTTGGGATGATGAAAATAGTCTCATTTACCCAGTGGAGCTACGGTAGCACAAACGGTTAAGGGCTTGGCTGCTAACTGAAATCTTGGCAGTTTAAACCCACCCAGCAGCGCCATGAGGGAAAGACCTAGCCATCTGCTTCTGTGAAGATTACAGCCAAGAAAACTCTATGGGGCAGTTTTATTCTGTCACATGGGATCTGTATGAGTCAAAACTGACTCGATGGCACCTAACAACAACAACAGAGCATGACAAAAATACCACAAGTGGGTGGCTTTATAGAACAGGAGTTTATTTTCTCACAGTTTAGGAGGCTAGAAGCCCAAATTCAGGGTGTGGCTCTAGGGGAGGTCCTTCCTTGTCAGTAGAACCAGGAGTTCCTGGACATTCTGTCTTCCCCCTGTGTGTGTGTCTCTATGCCTATTCTGTTTTTTTTTTTTATAACTCAGAAGTGCTTAGATTTAGGATTCACCCGACACTGTGACCTCACTAACCAAATGAAAGAAAAACCCCTATTTCCAAATAGAGTCATAGTTACAGGTACAGGAGTTACGATTTCAACACATATTTTCGGGGCACACATTTCAAGCCCTAACAAAAATGTTCTGGAACTATAGAGTGGTGATGGCTTCACAACATTATAAATATACTTAATGCCACTGAATTGTACACTTTAAAAATATTTAAAATCGTATATGTTATGCATATTTTTCACAATAAAAAATATTATTTACAAAAAGTGATCTCAAAGGCAAGCCTGTCTGTAACAGCTGTCTAACTGTTCAGTTTCCCTGACTTTTTAAGAATCAAGGCACACAAAGAAGAGGCAGACACTGCATAGCCCCAGTAGTGGGCGACCCACCTTTTCTGCCCCTCCCAAACCACATCCTCTTTCTCAAGCCTTTGAACTACTAAAATGGCATGGTTTTCCCTTCTCATGAGAAACACGTGTATAGTACAAAACCACACCACCCTGGAGCTATACCATCAATAGTGAAAGCCAGAGGAAATATGTCATTTAGTGGCTGCTTCTGCTTCATGTCTTCTGCGGGCACCCAGAACCTCTCCCTGGCCTCACTGGGTTTGTTCTTAATGAACTGATTCTTTTTTGGAATGTGTGCTTCTAATTCTTAATTTTAAGGTCGACATCTTTCCTAACTGGCACCATGAATGTTTAACAAGTATGACTAAACCATTCCTGGTTTCCTATTTTATTTTCCAGTGCGTGTCAGAAGGCATGACAGCAGGAGATCAAATGCCCAGGTTGAATGCTTTGAAGCTGATGTCCTGGTAGAGGTTTTAGAGGCAAAGACCCAACACCTTTTTCCAAGAAGCTAGAAGAGGGGCAGGCAAAAATATTAACCCTTTGGAGACAAGGCAGCTGAGTGTCATCGATTCATATGTTCTGGGGGGCCAGTAAACCAGTTTTCACGGAATTGATTCTGACTTACAGTCACCCCAAGTATGTCAGAGTAGAACTGTGCTCCATAGGTTCAATGGCTAATTTTTTGGAAGTAGATTGCCACTCCTTTCTTCCAAGTCACCTCTGGGTGAACTCGAACCTCCAGCCTTTAGGTTAGCAGCCGAGCACGTTAACCGTTTACACCACCTGGAAATTACTAGCTACCAGTTGCCGTTGGGTAGATGCCAATTCATGGTAGCACCAGTTTATCCATTTAACTAATTGTTTAAAGGGGAAAAAAATAAACAAACATGAAATCTGGAGGGATAAAACATTGCAAATCTTATCACTCCTCTGCAAAAAATCATTGAATCACAATTTCTTCATCTTGAAAATGGCAAAGACTGTTTAAAAAAGTATATACCAAAAGCCATGAGCCCAGTGCATAGCCCATAGAAAACATCCAATACAAGGAAATGATTATTATTGGCCATAGCAATAATCAGAAACTGCTTTTCAAGGAAGAAAATGAGCAGATGTTTGGAGGCAATGTAGAACAGCAAGGAACAGCTCTGACCAAACTCTGTAGATCCTGCATCCCTTTTATGTTGGTCTCAAGGCTGCATGGCATAAATGTTTAGAGAAAGAGGTCTCCTATGTCATTACTCCTTCCAGTGATATAATCTGGACTTCTTTTCTAGTTAGGTTTTCAAGGAACTGGCCATGGGACTGAGCAACCACATTTGAGAAGTTCACCTAAAGGTCTTGAAGGACTGCTCCTGACACCTGAGTCTGCAGCCTCTGGCTTTGAGGTTTGTGGCATCTTCTGCAAGCTGTCAAGGGACATATTGAACCTAGAGCCTTTGGAGGATTTAAACTGCTAATGTCAGAAAGTCCTTTGGACAAGTGATGATCATTTACTAGCACTCTAGAATTTTTAGAGCTGTGAAATATCACAGTTATCTTTATGTTCAACCATCTGATTTTTAGTTCAAAAGGGAAAAAACTTTTTATTCCTGCTGTAAAAATGATACATGTTTATCTGTTTAAAAAAATCAAACACTAAAAAGAAGTATGCTGAAGAAAATATCACTAGGAATTCTACATAAAAACAATTTTTAATATTTTTGTGAAGATTCTTTGAGGTGTCTCTTCATGCTTATGTAACTGTCACATTGAAAACACAGGGCTTATTGAATGGAAGCTGAAAGTGTATTTATTATTGTCTCCCATTGTTCTTTTAAGATTTATTCAGTGGGGGATATTCTTCCTCTGCCCCAAAATGAAAGTTCAGTCAGTCTTATGACTTTTCTGACTAAAAGCGCTAGAGTTACTTTAAATTGTACACATAGCTCCATTCAGAAATTGAGTACTCAGTCTTATACAGCACCCAAAACCTAAGACTTGATTTAAGTTAAATCTCTCTTCCCAGATTTGGGCTTGTCTGCTTACAGTGCGAAAGTAAAGTGTGGTCCTTCTTTCCTTCTGTGTCTTTTGCTTCCATCTCTTCTCCTCCATAATGCTCGCTGTGGTTTCTGACTTTCCAGAGTTAAGTCAGGGAAGACAGGAGAGTCAAGGGAGGGAAACAGGTTCTTACGTGACCAGCAGTGTCATAAGGTGAATTTGTGCTTTCTGCACCTGGCATATGTTTAACATGGACTCTTTCTCTCTTTGGTTATGTTGAGAATCCCTATTTCCCAGTTGCTGGGGATCTCTTCGTCAGGCCACAGTCCCTAAAATCTAGACATACATGGTGGCTTCTGACTGCTGCAACCCATTTGCCCCACCAGGTAACTCTATTGCCTAGAAGCAAACATCTCCACATGGGCTTACTCTCACATCTGTAGACCAATCTGGTCCAGGAGAAACATTCACACATTTTTGTCTGAACAACTCTGAGAGTGCAGACCAATCCCAGTGCGGCAGCAACTCCCCATCCCTTAGGTCTCCAGGATAGAGTCAGACACCTACTTGTCTGCTAAGTCTCCCTAACTGCCAGAGATATATACCAAGCACTACAAGTGGCCCCACTGAAGGGAAGTGAGAGGAAACTACCCCCTTCCTCCTTAGGGATAAAAAGGGTAAGAAGATACTCATAGCACTGCTTGTTTATTTATCTAATGCTGCATAAGAAAACACTGCAAAATCCAGTGGTTTAAAACAATTTATTTGTAATATTTCTGAAATGTTTATTGTTCTCACTTTTGGTCTCTTTTGAGGTTTCATTCTGATGGTGGTTGGTACTGGGATCATCTGAAGACTTCTTAAGATATTTCAGACACTCACATGTCTGGCACCTGGACTGAGATAGCTGAAACAGTTGGGGGATGGTCAGGCATCTCTCTCTTTCCATGTTGCCTTTCCAATTAAGTGGCATAGCCTTCTGCATTAGATGGTGATCTCAGGGTAGTTGAACTTCTTACATGGCAACTGGCTACTCCAAAGTGAATGTTTTGAGATAACCAAAAGTGTGTTTTGTTATAACTTTCTTTTTTTTTATGGCCCAGAACCAGCATAAGGTCAATTAAAAAAAAAATGCACATACACTTCGAAAGACTGTATCTTTTGCAGTTGTTTGTTGTTGTGTGCTATAGATGTAAATCACTTCAATTAAGTTAATTGTATTATTCAAATTTTTGATAGTCTTACTAATTTCTTTTTGTCTCTGTTCTATACTTAAGGAGAGAGAGAGTGTTAACATCTTCAACTAATATTGTGGAATTTTCTATTTTTATTTTTGTTCTATCAAGTTTTTCTTTATACATTTTGAATCTGTGTTATTATGTGCTTAAAAATTTGGGATTTTTATATGTTTCTGTGAACTGACTCTTACCATTAAAAAAAATCTGTCTTTAGCTCTAGTCATCATTATTGTCTGAAAGTCTATTTGGTCTGATATAAGTACTCCTGCTTTTTCTTAGTTATTCTTTACATAATATATGTTTTCCATTCTTTTACTTTAAATACTTTTTGTGTATTATATTTTAAATTGTATTTCTTGTAGATAGCATACGGTTGGATTTTTTTCTTTAAAGAAAAAAAGTCTGATAATCTCTGCCTTCTAATTGCAGTGTTTTGTCCATTTACATTTATTAGAATTACTAATATGGTTGAATTGTTAGTATACTAGCTTTAAATTGTTTTCATTTTGGCCTATCTGTTCCACGTTACTTTATTCCTTCTTTCACTTCCTCTTTTGCATTAATCACTTAAAAATTATTCAATATTTTTCTACAATTCATTTTTAGTTACATATACCTATATTATCCTTTTTGTAGTTAAACTAGAGATTGCAATATTAATTCTTGAATAATTACAGTATAAATTAAATTAAAAATGTTACCACTTTGAAGACAATACAGAAACCTTAAAACAGTTTATCTTTATTTATTCCTTCCTACCCTTTGTGCTACTATTTATATGTAATTTACTTCAATGTATGTATTGTAGATTGACAGAATTTTCTGTCAGCATTTGAAAAATATCATCCATTTTCTTCTAAATTGAGTTTTAGACATGCATTTTTCATCTAGCAGGACTTTGTCTTGTACTCTCTATAAATTATGGGATATTTTACTCTATCCTTTAGAAATTCTCAACCCCAGCCTCCAATGTGCAGCAAATATTCTATGGGGAAGACAGTATATTATGACTGTTCATATTTTGAATCTGTCATGACCTCCATATGAGACCATAAAAATCTCAGTGGTTTCTCTTTTCCCCAATAGAGTCTTCTCATGAACAAAGTGTTCAGGAAAGAAAATGTCAGTGATCCTCAGCTCAATTCCGAAAGGTTCCTCTGTCCCTGGATTTCAATTTCTGTAGTCTCAGTTGCTTCTAAAGTTCCTAAAATCTTCAACAACATAATTTAAAAATTTTGTTTGACGTTTTCTTGTTGTTGCAGTGGGAGTGCTCACATGCATGACCTCATGCATCCTTCCTAGAAGCAGAACTTTGTGCCGTGATTTTCTCACATAATTAAAAAAGAAAACAACAACAAACTTCTTTAATCCATATATATTCATTCTTTCAATTGTTCACTTAGCAAATACTTATTAAGCACATATTATATGCCTGGCACTGTGCTATGGTGGTAGGGAAAAAGCAATGAACAAAGTTGACAAAAATTCCTTCATTCTTGGAGCTTATATTCTAATGGAGAAACAGACATTTAAAAAAAAAAAAAAAACATACAGCATGTCAGCTTGTAAAAAGTACACTGGAAAAAAATAAAAAGAGCGAATGGTGATAGCAAGTTCTGGAAGACATGTGGGTTGCTATTTTAAACAGATTGGTTAAAGGAATCTTTAATGAGAAGTTGGCTTTGTGTAAACACCTGAAGAAGGTGAAGTAGGATACTGGCTAGTCGAATATTCCAGGCAAGGTGAACTAACAATTACAAATACTGAGGCTTACATGTTTGAAAAATAGTAAAGAAGGCAGTGTGGCTGAAGCAGAGTAAAGAATGGATAGAGAAGACGGGAGATGAAATCAGAGAGATAATAGGGTGTGTGAGGAGGTTACATCACATAGAACCTTTTAGGCAATTGAGAATGGAAACCATTAGTGATTTTTGAGCCCAGAGGTGACATTATTTAATTCATTCTTTAAAAGAGTCACTTGGACTGTATTGTTGAGAATGAACTATAGAGGGGCAAGGGCAAAAGCAAGGATATTAGTTAGGATGCTATTGCAGGATTCAGACCAAAGAGGAGGCTGGCTTGAATTGTGCTGTTAGCAGTGGATGTGATGAGAGTGGTTAAATTCTGAATATCTTTTGAAGGTAGAGTGGACATGTTATGCTGTTGGATCAGATGTGGGTTGTGAGAATAAGAAAGGAGTCAAAGATGAATTTTAACATTTATTTGTCTACCTGTCTATCTATCTATCTATTTATTTTTTGCCATGAGTAACTGGAAAGATGGATTTTTCATTTAAAAGTGCAGAGAAGACTAAGAGAGAAGGGTGTTTTGGGGTAAGATCAGACACTCAGTTTTGGACAAGTTAAATTTGAGAGACCTAGCTGCTCCTTGGAACCCTATGGGGCAGCTCTACTCTGTCCTATAGGGTCACTGTGAGTCAGAATGTACTCAAGGGCAAGAGGTTTCTTTTTTGATTTATTAGATATCTAAGTGGAGAAGTTGAGTAGAAGTTGGGTGAACAAGTTGTAGTTTAGGGAATCCTGGAAGCCATATGTATGAATGAGGAGGAAGGGATCATCTATATCAAATGCTGCTGGAAGAACAATTAAAATGTGAACAAGAGTTGCTCTTTTATTTTAGTGATCTTAGAATTATGGCTGTGCTTGGCAAGAACAATTTGAATGGAGTGGTAGGACAAAAACCCAGCTAGAATGGATTCAATATAAAACGAGAGAAGAATTGGAGATTGAGAAATGTGAACTCTTTTGAGAAGTGAATTAGTTTGTGCTTTATATATTTTGATTCCATTTATTTCAATGATTAAGTCATTAGATTTTTTAGTCTCATTATATATTTTCAGTAAACTTCCTTGTTTAGAACATTTCACTCATTTTACTCTGATTTCAAGTCTGTCTGATAATAATAATATCTTCTGTTTTTCTTTGTTTTCATTTGTCTGGTTTTTTTCCTGCCTTTCCTTTATATTAACGCTTTCTGAGATGTTTTGTTTTAAGCAAAACAAAACACTTTTTATTCTGATTCATTTAAAAAATGAATTTAATTTTTTAACTTACTTAAATTATTAATTTTTATTTCAACAAAATTATTATGGTGTTACATCTATCTTTCACATTTTCTTTTAGTTTTTTTTAAAAAATGTGCCCCAGAGGTGAGACCAAGATGGCAGAGTAGTCAGACGCTTCCTGCGGTCCATCTTACAACAAAGACCCTAAAAAAACAAGTGAATTGATTCTATATGACAATCTAGGAGCCCTGAACATCAAAGGCAAAATTGAGGAATCAGACTGAGTGGCAGGGGGAGGGAGAAATGGTTCAGAAACAGCAAGGAGTTGCCAGATATGACCCAGTGGGAACCAGCACCCTGCAGCTGGATTGGCTGGTGTGCATGGTGAGGCAAGCAGTGGCACTTGGGAGGCATTTTCTACATCGGGAGAGACTGAGCGGCAGAGAGTCTAGTTGGGCCTCCAGAACCAGTGAACAGTGGTGCTCAAATGGCAAAAGATAAGTACATGCATCTAACCTACCACGTGGATCAAAACACTCCCTTTGGGAAGAACCCCTCTCCCACTTACCTGCCCCCTCCCTGCTCTGCACCAGGTCCTGGGCTGGCTTCAGAAATTGCTGCGTCCCCTGGGCTGGAAGTAGGACCCATCACTCGTCCTAAGCCATTCTCCTGGCCTTGGAGAGGGAACAAATTAACAAACAGGAAAAATAATCTGCCAGTTCCTCTAAGCCAGGAAGTCAGAGGAGGCACAGCCTCTTTGCCTAGGCACAGGAATAAGGGGTCCATGGACTTTGAATGCCTTTCACCACTGCATAGACCTGTGTGGGTCCATTTCAACAATGTAAACCCTCATTAGCATAGTACAACAGGGTATATATCTGAAACCTATTTTCAGTTGTATCAGCTTTAAGGAGGAGTGGCAGATTTGTGACATTTGACACTACTCTGCCATTAAGCATGGTCCTCACTTACCCACATCAGGGTCCTGAGGACTGGTGGCTCTACCCATGCCACCTAGTC